>NC_086444.1:564802295-565102920 GCF_028390025.1 Pseudophryne corroboree
AAGATGGGCACTCTGCAGCCACCACAGTAGAGATACCCTGGTCCTTGGAGACAGGGTTATCAGCCTATGCATCGGAAGATGCGATCCGGACCACTTGTCCAACAGGTCCCTCTGAAAAGTTCTTGTATGGAACCTGCCTAATGGGATTGCTTCGTAGGAAGCTACCATTTTTCCCAGGACTCGCGTGCAATGATGCACCGCTACCTATTTTGGCTTCAGGAGGTCTCTGACTAGAGATGACAACTCCTTGGCTTTCTCCTCCGGGAGAAACACTATTTCTGGTTTATGTCCAGAACCATCCCCAGGAACAGTAGACGCGTCATAGGAACCAGCTGTGACTTTGGACTGTTTAGAATCCAACCATGCTGTTGTAGCACTTTCCAAAATAGTGCTACCCCGACTACCAACTGCTCCTTGGACCTCGCCCTTATAACGAGATTGTCCAAGTACGGGATAATTACAACTCCCTTTTTTTGAAGGAGTATCAACATTTCGGCCATTACCTTGATAAAACACCCTCGGTGCCATGTACAGTCCAAACGGCAGTGTCTGGACTTGGTAATGGTAATCCTGTACCACAAATCTGAGGTACTCCTGGCGAGGATGGTAAATGGGGACATGCAGGTAAGCATCCTTGATGTCCCAGGATACCATGTAATCCCCCTCGTCCAGGCTTGGAATAACCGCCCTGAGCGATTCCATCTTGAACTTGAATTTTTGTGTTCAAGGATTTTAAATATAAAATGGGTCACACCGAACCATGCGGTTTCGGTACCCCAACCCGTGTGGAATAGTAACCCCGTCCTTGTTGAAGTAGGGGCACCTTGAGTATTACCTGCTGGGAATACCGCTTATTAATTGCCTCTAGTACAGCCTCCCTGCCTGAGGGAGTTGTCAGCAAGGCATATTTTAGGAAACGGCTGGGGGGAGACATCTCGAATTCCAGCTTGTACCCCTGAAATACTACTTGAAAGAAACAGGGATCCACCTGTGAGCGAGCCCACTAATTGCTGAAATTTTTGAGACGGCCCCCCACCGTACCTGGCTACACCTGTGGAGCACCCGCGTCATGGTGTGGCCTCACAGGAGGCGGGGGAAGAATCTTGATTCTGGGAACAGGCTGACTGGTGCAGCTTTTTTCCCTCTACCCTTGTCTCTGTACAGAAAGGAAGCGCCATTTGACCTGCTTGCTTTTCTGAAGCCGAAAGGACTGTACCTTTGTCTGTGAGGAAACCTGAGGTAAAATTATTTCTTCCCAGCAGTTGCTGTGGATACGAGGTCCCAGAGACCATCCCCAAATAATTCCTCACCCTTATAAGGCTCTCTATGCGCTTTTTAAGTCAGCATCACCTGTCCAGTGACAGGTCTCTAATACCCTCCTGACAGAATGGTCATTACATTTATTTTGGATGCCAGCCGGCAAAATATCCCTCTGTGCATCCCCCATATATAAGACGACGTCTTTAATATGTTTTTATGTTTGCCAACTAGTATCCCTGTTTGACAGGGTCACCGACCACGCTGCAGCAGCACTATCTGCAGGTCTCAGTCTAGTACCTGAGTGTGTAAATACAGACTTCAGGATAGCCTCCTGTTTTTTATCAACAGGTACCTATTAAAGTGGCCGTATCCTAAGACGGCAGTGCCACCTTTTTTGACAAACGTGTGAGCGCCTTATCCACCCTAGGGGATATCTCCCAGCGTAACTTATCCACCTGGCGGGAAAGGGTACGCCATCAGTAACTTTTTATAAATTACCAGTTTCTTAACGGGGGAACCCACGCTTTCACACACTTCATTTATTCATCTGATGGGGGAACAAAACACTGCCTGTTTTTTCTCCCCAAACCTAAAACCCATTTTTAGAGGTGCTTGGGTTAAAGTCAGAAATGTATAACACATTTTTTATTGCCGGGATCACGTCACGGATGTTCCTAGTGGATTGTGTATATGTCTCCACCTTGTCGACACTGGAGTCAGACTCCGTGTCGACATCTGTGTCTGCCATCTGAGAGAGCGAGCGTTTTTGAGCCCCTGATGGCCTTTGAGACGCCTGGGCAGGCGCGGGCTGCGAAGCCGGCTGTCCCACAGCTGTTACGTCATCCACCCTTTTATGTAAGGAGTTGACACTGTCGGTTAATACCTTTCACCTATCCATCCACTCTGGTGTCGGCCCCACAGGGGGCGACATCACATATATCGGCCTCTGTTCTGTCACCATATAAGCCTCCTCATTCAACATGTCGACACAGCCGTACCGACACACCGCAGACACACAGGGAATGCTCTAAATGAGGACAGGACCCACAAAAGCCCTTTGGGGGGACAGAGTAAGAGTATGCCAGCACACACCAGAGCGCTATATATATACAGGGACTAACTGAGTTATGTCCCTAATAGCTTTTATATAATATACTGTTTACAGTGCCAATTTTAATGCCCCCCCTCTCTTTTCCCTCTTACTGTACTGTAGAATTGCAGGGAAGAGCCAGGGAGCTTCCCTCCAGCCGAGCTGTGAGGGAAAAATGGCGCCAGTGTGCTGAGGAGATAGGCTCCGCCCCTTTTTCGCGGCCTATTCTCCCGTTTTTTATGGAATTCTGGCAGGGGTATTTACCTCATATATAGCCCCTGGGGCCATATATTGAGGTATTTTAGCCAGCCAAGGTGTTTTTATTGCTGCCTCAGGGCGCCCCCCCCAGCGCCCTGCACCCTCAGTGACCGGAGTGTGAAGTGTGTGAGAGGAGCAATGGCGCACAGCTGCAGTGCTGTGCGCTACCTTGGTGAAGACAGAGTCTTCATGCCGCCGATTTTCCGGACCATCTTCTTGCTTCTGGCTCTGTAAGGGGGACGGCGACGCGGCTCCGGGACCGAACATCAAGGCTGGGCCTGCGGTCGATCCCTCTGGAGCTAATGGTGTCCAGTAGCCTAAGAAGCCCAATCCGGCTGCAAGCAGGCGAGTTCGCTTCTTCTCCCCTTAGTCCCTCGCTGCAGTGAGCCTGTTGCCAGCAGGTCTCACTGAAAATAACAAATTCTAAGACTATAACTTTCTAAGAGCTCAGGAGAGCCCCTAGTGTGCATCCAACCTCGGCCGGGCACGAAATCTAACTGAGGCTTGGAGGAGGGTCATAGTGGGAGGAGCCAGTGCACACCAGGTAGTCTAAGATCTTTCTAGAGTGCCCAGCCTCCTTCGGAGCCCGCTATTCCCCATGGTCCTTACGGAGTTCCCAGCATCCACTAGGACGTTAGAGAAATTCAGTGCTCCCTGTTAATCTATTCCTACCTTCTATTTTTATTATGCCTTAAGTGTTATCATCTTACTATATAGTAAATTTAAATCATGTGTGCCCCCTAAGTCTTACTCTATCTGAGCTATATGTTTGTTCTTATGTCTTCTAATAAGTGTTTTCCTCTTTTATTCTATATCTTCCGTTTTCCTCTATTTCTTTCATCCCTCCTCTTCCTCTCTTTAGCCCAATTCTTTAAATTCCCATGGTAAGTATTTGGTTATATAGTTGTTACTTGGTAATATTTTGTGTACCTGTTCATATTTCTTAGATGATCACCCTACATTGTTCCAAAATTTATTATTCATAATTGTTTATCTACTCTTCCTCACCAAATTATCGACATTATATGTTAGATTGTTATGTATCTACCAGAGATTATTCAATCTATTCCCTATTTAATGAACATAATTGTCCTTTTTTCCTTTGTCCATATATGCTGGTTATATTATTAGAGAGTTTGGTTCTCTTCCCTAGTTCCTGGTGAGTGGCTATAATAATTATTACATGGAATAGGATCTCTCTAATCTATATTATTTAGGTACTTTAACATATTTTTCAATAATATATTTAAATTTCCACAATTAATTATTTTAATCTCTTATAGGGTACAATTGTTGACAAATATGTTCTCTTCCATCTTGTTTGGTTCCCCCCGTTCCTTTTTGGGGGGAGGTTTATCCTTTCATTTTTTCCTTTGAGATTTTTGTCTACCTGTGTCTCAAACATTGGGATCATCTATAGTCATTTTTAACCTCTAATGAGTAGACATATCTTCTCTAGTTGTAGTATGGAATTCCAGTATTTATCTGAAAGAGGCTCATTTCCATTCTATATCCTCCCTGAATATATAAGGGGAAATTGAAAGTTTAAAGAGGGTTACATTCTATCTCAAAATATTCACTTCGTAAGACTGTATACAAATACATCATAATTTTTACAAATCTATAGTTGTTTTTGTGTCCTTATATATGTTTAGCTGCAGGAATTTCTATATTGATTTAATCTATTCAGTCCAAGTAGGAGGAGAATTGGTTTTGTTCATTGAGACCTTCTGGATCTACACTATTCATCAGAAAGATCCATTTGGTTTCTCTCTTCAAAAGTTCTCTCATCATATCTCCTCCTCGAATTCCTAGCTGTATTCTCTCTAACCCTCTTATTCTTAAACTCTCTGGGTTGCCACCATGTTTTCTGAGAAAATGTCTAGCGACACTCGTTAGATTTTTAAATCTCATCTGATCCTGTGCAGCATTACTTATATTCCTGATATGTTCAACCAGTCTCATTCTTAGTTGTCTGCTCGTTAGTCCATCATATTTTTGTCCGCATCCACAATTTAGACAATATATGACCCCTATGGTCTTGCAATTGATAAAATCTCTTATGGGGTGTGTTTTCCCGTATCTGTCCTCCACTTGTTTTGTTTGTTCCACATATTTACATGTTTTACAATTACCAAACTGGAAACACCCTCTTATTCCTCCTTCCTTTCTTTTTTGATTTTCAAAATGGCTATGTACCAGTTTATCTCTGAGATTTTCTCCAACTGGCATTCACCCTTCCTCCTATTATCTCAGCCATTTCTTTGTCATTGGTAAGGATGTTCCAGTGCTTCTGGAGGATTTTTCGTATATCCTCCCATTCATTACAATAGGTGTCGATAAATCTTATCTTAGAGTCCACCTCCTTATTCTTTATTTTTGGGCAGATCAGAGAGCTCCTATCCTTGCTTGCTGCTGCTCTATATCCTTTCTTTATAAGGTTTTTGCTATAACCTCTTTGTTCCAATCTCTTCCCCAATTCTTGGGCTCTTTGAATTTATCGTCTTTGGAGCAATTTCTGCGTGTCCGCAAAAATTCTCCCTTTGGAACACTTTATTGTGGCAGGTAGATGCGAACTTTCAGCATGTAATATGCTATTGCTGGCTGTCTCCTTTCTGAACATATCTGATGACAATTTTCCATCCTCATCAATTTCTATAGTGAGATCCAGGAATGAAATTCTCTTCCGGCTCATCTCTGTTGTTAATCTCAGATTTAGGGAGTTCTTATTCAGTTTTTCTAGAAATTCCTTCAGTAGTCCAACTTCTCCCTCCCAAATGATTAGTATGTCGTCTATGTATCTCACCCAATTTAACACATGGTCTGTGTATTGATCATTGTCCGGCGAGAAGACATACTTCTTTTCCCACCACCCGAGGTACAGATTGGCATACGTTGGCGCACTCGTACTGCCCATTGCTGTACCCCGGGTCTGTAGGTAAAATCTCTCATTAAATACAAAATAATTTTTCATGAACAATTTAATAATGAAATCAAATGTGTCCTTTCCTTTCATGTTTAGAAAATATTCAGCTGCCTGAATTCCTCTCTCATGTTCTATGCTCGTGTAAAGAGACTCAACCTCACACGCGCATAGCAAGGTCTCAGGGGTAACTACCATATTTTCCAGTTTTTTTTAGTATGTCCATCGAATCTCTAGTATAAGAGGGCAATTCCATAACAAAGCCTCTCAGATGTTTGTCCACAAACACACTCGCCTTTTCTGTTAGCCCTCCGATTCCTGAGACTATAGGTCTCCCGGGCGGTTTCATCAGGTTTTTATGGACTTTTGGGAGTGCATAGAATGTTGGAATTCTAGGACTGGTTACTTACAGGAAGTTCTTCTAGCATTCTTAGGGCTTCATTATCGGACTCATCCAATGTGGAGTTATTATATCTTTCTTCCTTCCACATTTTCTTCCTCACAAAAAGGTATAGATCTTTTTCTACCACAAATCTGTTCATGGATTGTGTAGGACATTTATGTGACATTCATTCAGTTGTCTGTCAGAAAGGTTGATTATCTTCAGTGTATCTTGTTCCTTCATTTTCTGTACATGTTGTATTTTTTTCTGGGGATTTGGTCCCAAGTCCCCTCTCTCCCTTTTTCTTTGATTTTTTTTTGTTATTGTGTCCCCTACTTGTTCTCTTATAGGGCCTCCTTGATCCATTTGACCAGCCCCTAAAAATGATGTTGTCTCCTTCCTGAGTTCTTTCTATTGTCTGAGGAATTATCTGAAAATTATCCATCAGTTGTCTCCATTTCTGAAGTAGAATTCATCTCACTGGGTCTCCTATCTCTTCCTATATTTCTCTTCTTATTCCATTTGAATATAGTATTATTGTAATAATCGTTCTTATCCCGTAGGAATTTTTGTTGTTTTCTCTCAATAAGGTTCTTCTCAAAACTTTATATTTCCATTTTATGCTTCTGGTATGCTTTCTGGAATGCTTCAAAGTTCTCATGTTCTTTTAATTTAGCACTTATCTCAGTGATTTCCTCTGTGCATTGTTTCATTCTTACTTCATCATGCTTAATAAGTATATTTATAAGTTCATGTGAACACCTTAGCAATGCTTCTTCCCATTCCTTTTTTAAGGTATATTCTAACTCAAAGGCCGGGAAAACCTTGGGACATAGTCCCGTTGGTGTCATTTTGCTCTGCTGGTAGCTTTCAAACATGGTTTTGTTCCAAAAGGCTTTCGTTTGTTTTATGAGGACATTTTTCAAATCCATCAAATGGGTAATCCAATTGGTTTGTGGTCCTCCACCAGCACCAGTTTGTGTTCCACCAAAAATGTTTCCCTTTTCCACTATCCATTTTTCTTGTCTACTTAGAAGATCCTGACTCAAATTAAATGGGGGGCTATTATGCCTTTATTATAAGATAAATCTTCAACATAGCAGCGGCAGTCTCTGGTGAAAAATTATTATATTCTAATATAACTATTTCTAAACACTTTTTCACTCATCTTATCTCTTTGATTTTTTTTAAAATATTTCATATGGCTGAAAATTTTAAATGATAATAAAAGATATGTTTTATTTATAAATTTGTAATTATTAGGCTCTCAGTGCACCCAGGAAATGGCTTCTTTTTCTGTGTGTTTATACATCATAATTCTTATCAGCGCACCATGTGAAGTAAGAAATCCAAACACTGTAATAAATCCGGGCAGAGACCGGTTTGCGGGCTTTCGACATAGTCTGGATAACCGCCTCAGAGAAACCTTTGGCCCTCAGGAGTGATGCTTCAAGAGCCACGCCGTCAAAGCCAGTCTGGCCAGGTCTGGGTAGACACAAGGATCCTGTACGAAGACCGGAACTTTGTGATTGTGTCGAGATGCCATAAGTTCTACATCCGGTAGGCCCCATCTGTCCACTAGGAGTTGAAAGACTTCTGGATGAAGACACCCCTCTCCGGCGAATGAGGAAGTCCGCTTCCCACTTTAGGACCTCCGGAATGAACACTGCCGATATCACTGGCAGATGGTGTTCCCCCCAACAAAGGACTTCACCAAACAAAATGTCCCCAAGAGAAGGGGAGTACCTCCAAGGTCTTTTGGAGTCTAGATCCACCCCTTCCATGACCTCAACCACAGAATATGGCGAGCCAGGACAGATGTAGTTGATGCCTTGGCTGCCAGCACACCCGCCTCAGAGGATGCCTCCTGAATGTAACAGGCCACGGTGGTAATGTGAGACAGGTATTGCCTGGCACTGTCAGATATATCCTCGGGCAGCTCTTCCTCTAATGCCTGAACCCACGCTTCAATACCTTTTGCAGCTCAGGAGGCAGCAATAGTGGGCCTATGCACAGCTCCTATAAGGGAGTAAATAGATTTCAGGCATCCCTCCACATGCTTATCTGTCGGTTCCTTCAGTGAAGCGACAGTGGTGACAGGCAGAGTTGATGACACCACGAGTCGGGTGATGTGAGAATATACCAGCAGTGAATTTTTGCCACTTGCTACATAACTCTGCAGGAAGAGGATAGCGAGCCAAGGCCCTTTTATGCAGAGGGAATTTCTTCATTGGAGTAGACCAGAGTTCTCTTCTGATGTCCACTAAATGCTTAGAATGGGGTAACAGAGTTTTAATCACTTTCTGCCGTTTAAACATATCAGTTTTTTTGCCACAGTAGTGGAATCCTCATCATCAGAGATTTGTAGGATTTGTTTAATAGCAACCACCAGGGCAGGGACATCAATCTGCCTCATCAGTAACACCAGATTCAGTATCTGACAGGACCATATGCTCCCCCTCCTCTTCAGATGAAACATCAGAGAGGTATGTGGACTGTGAGAAGGACGTAGCCTGCTTAGATGACCCAGAGACACGAGAGTGACCTAGAGTGGGTTTCTGTCTAACTAAAGACTGATTTAATTGTTGCAGCTGGTTGGATACATTTTCTGCCCAAGGTGGATTAGCCATAAGGACAATATGTTGCGGTAGTAGCGCAGGCGGTCCCATAGGGGGCATAAGGCATTCTACCAGAGTACCCAGTAGGTTTGTGAACGCAGCCCAGGGTGGCTCCTGAGTAGACCCAGGAGCTGCGGACTGGCAAGGAGGTGAATGACACATAGTACACAGACAATCATACAAAACTTCCCCCTCTGGTAAATCCTTGGAGCATGCTCTGCATGATGCAGGAGCTTCCACTGATTTACTGCCCTTTCTGTTAGACATTATGATATGAATGCAACAAAAGAGCCACTTAGTACGATAAAGCCAGACAAAGTACAATACCTGGGAATAAATCCGGTATTATGGGACTGAGTACACAGTATAATATATGTATATGGATAAATACTGTGTCACAGTATATATATGACCCAGACGCACCTAGTCCCTCAGGGTACAGAATATAGTGACAGATATATCTGAAAAACACTGAAAGTGAAACCAAACAGCAGGTACAGGCACGTAGTCACAGGCAATGCAGAAATTATTACAACACTAAGGCTGCACTGGACTAGAATATATATATTCTATATATAAAAAACACAGCACGGTCCTAGACCGTAGGTATATATTAGAATACGCGTACAATATATTCTATAACAGGTACACTCTTAACTAACGCTGTCTGTATAAAGACATGTAAAATAAAGTGTTTGTAAAGTCACAGCGGCTCTACAAGGGAGACCTTGCCCTGCAGTCCCGGAGACCAGCCGCAGCTATGCTCAGAAGATGGCGCCCAGCATCTCAGTCAGAGTGAGGGAGAGTGTGAGGCAGCTCCATGACGGGAAAATCTACACAGAGGTGGCACCCTGGACCGGGGGAGGGGCTACAGGTCAACCGCCACCTCCTCTGTGCTGGACTTCCACCCCAGATACTGTGAGTCTTATTAAATAGGGTATTAGTACACACGACCTGTACTCAGACGCCCCGGTAGTCTAGTGGGATCCCTGCTTGGAGACCGTGTCTATGCCAGCGCCGTGACCCGTCTCCCTAGGTCACGGATGGAATGCGATGTAATGGTGGGTCCTGCCTAGGGAACCCTCACACCTCCTCCACATAGCATTCACGCGAACCAGGAGAGCATATACGACCGTGTGCCTAAGCAGGAGCATCTCCGCTGCAAGTACCCGGAAACTGAGCCGCGGGAGTATGCAACACCGCTTGGGAGGTGATGGAGCTGCAGTGCTGAAGTGTCACCCTGACATACAGCGCTGACAGCCCAGAGAAGAAATCTTCTTAGAAAGCTTTTTCAGGGCTGCCCAGTGCATTCCTCCTGTTAGGGGACCTGCTGCTGCAGGCACCAACTCAAAAACTGAGCTCTCAGTGCCTGGAGGCGCAGTTTATAGGGGAGGCCCCAATGCATCTTGGGACAGCCTAAAGCTTTAGCCTGTTGGTGCCTCTGGATCAAGATCCACTCTACACCCCAATGTTTTCCTGTGGAAACCAATGCATCCTGCTGCAGAAACGGTGGTTGAATATGCACCATACCCTGTAAAAAGACACGGACCTCTGAAAGAAGGGCCAAATGCCTATGGAAGTAAGTTGATAGGTCTGAAATCTGTACTTTCAAAAAAACAACTGGTGTACAAACTCTCCCGAAGGAAAGCCAAAAACCAGACAAAACTTGGATTTATTAACCCGTTTTTGTTCACACCACCATGTAGATATTTCACACTGTGGTAATTACGTTACGATACTGGTTTCCAGGCTTGTAGCATAGTACAAACTACTGAGGGAGAGAAATCTTTATCTCTCAAAAGCTTGGTCTCATATGTCAGCCCGTTAAAGCCAACAGAGGAAGGTCCGCGTGCAGAAACAGACCTTGTTGTAGCAGGTCTGAACACCACCCAGGACCTGCTGACATTTTGAGAATGTCGGCATACCACAAATACCTCTGAATGTCCCTGGATCTCACACAGTACTATGGAACCTTGTACTTGTGTTGAGAGGCCATGAGATCCACTTGCGAAGACCCCACTTCCAAACTAATTGCTGGAAGACCTCTGGATTGAATGACCACTACCCCGGGGGAAACATGGTTCTGCTTCCCAATTTTCCCCAGCTGAGATGAACACTGCAGATAACACTGAACAAAGTTCTCCACCCAGGAAAATATTGAGGCCGCCTCTGCCATCGCTGACGCACTCTTTTTTTCCTCCTTGATGATTTACATATATATTCCGACTGAATATGAATTGGCCATTCGGATTGAGTAGACTGAGCTGTCAAGTGAACCATAAAGATGGCTCCGAGCACAAGCACATTGATTGGCACAACAATCTTGGACGGTGACCACAAGACCTAGAGTCAAAGATGTAATGTTATGGTACCCCACCCGAGTAGTATGTGGTGACAATGACCCAATCCTAAGGTCGACCTTGGAGAAGATCGGAAACAAGCCACCAATGTAGAGATTGACAAGTGCTGTCTGACAGAACGAGAAACAGACAAGAGGGATGCTGGGCATCCCATACAATTTGGGAGAATTTCCCACTGGAAATCTCATGAACACAACCTGACTGAATGATCTCGAAGGTGGAGACCATCATGCTCAACAACTTCATGCACAAGATTGGCAAACGAGGTACTGACAATACTGACATGACCAAGTTCTTTAGGGTCCGTGCTTTCTTTGGCTAGAAAACCCTCTGGAGCAAGGTGTGTTCCTGAAGTACCTGGACCGTGCGATCTAGATGCTTTTTAAACTGCAAAGCTGAAATTAATTTTCTGAGATCATCTAAATAAGGCAAGACCTTGATACCTTCTTTGTGCAATAATCTCGCCATCACCGACATGATCTTGGTGAAAACTTGCAAAGTCGTTGCTATTCTGAATGATAGTGCCTGGTATTGGTAGTGACCAGAACAAACTGCAAAATGGGGGAGTGAATGAGAACCTTAACCAAATTGGAATGTGGAGATATGTATTTCTGATGTCCAAATATTCATTGGACTCTATACTGTGGATCACTAATCCAAGAGAATCCATCCGTAAATATCTACACACAACATGTTGTTCAAAGCATGAAGATTTAAACTTGGCCTAAACAAGCCGTCTTCCGAACAAGGAACAGGTTTGGATAAAACCCCCATTTCCATTCTAGCGGAGGTATTGGAGTGATGACACTGTCCAATAGGAGAGAATTTACAGCATGATTCAATACTACCCTCTTCTCTACATCCCAGGGAAGAGCGGTGGCAAAAAATGCCAAGGTGGCAGACCACTGAGGTCAATGATGTAACCTCTGGAAAGGATTCCCAGTTCGCAGGCGTCTGAAGACGACTCCACCCAAGAGTCTCTGAACTAGAGAAATCGCCTGACAGGTAACCATACTGGGTGGAGAGGGACCACGTCAGGCACTAGGCTTTTCCAGAGCATTGAATCCTGGACATCGGTTAGAACCTGAAAATCTGCCCTTTAATTCCAAACCCAGGCCGGGGTAATAATGACACCTGTCCAACTGACCTTTAGTGAACACTCCATCATGAAAGGAAGAGCGAAAGAATCAGAAAGGCATACACAAATGTTTAGGGGCACTCAACGCGAGAAAAAGCACATGGCAATAATGGTATCCAATTCTTGTCCAAAAAGAACGCCCCCACCAAACGAAAAAGATTCCTAGCAATATTTTGATTTAGAATCTACAGACCGAATGCAGAGCCAAAGAGCCCATCGGGATTAGACAGCAGTAGTTGAAACTTTGGAAGCTACCAGAGCGCAGTCTTGCATGACTTCACATACATTAATCTGCACCACAAAGCTGTTCCGCTAATGCAGCCGTTGCCAACTTGTGGCTCTTGAGCCGCATGCAGCTCTTTCTTTATTCAAATCTGGCTCCCGACACTCGGTCACCTAACCACAACAGATCCTGGAAACTGGTGCACTCCAACCAGACACACAGCAGCACTTCGGCGACTGAAAACTGAGGGAGCCAGATACTGGGCTGTAGTGACATATGAGGGTGGGCTGGACTGACATAAGGGGGAGCTGGCTGGAGTGACACAGAAGGATCCTGGTAGGAGAGACATAATGGGGGAGCTGACTGGAGTGATACAAGAGGGTGCTGGCTGGAGTGACACAGGAGGGTGCTGGCAGGAGAGACACAATGGGGAGCTGACTGGAGTGACACATTGACACATGGGGGAGCTGGCTGGAGTGACACAGGAGGGTGCTGGCTGCAGTGACACATGGAGGAGCTGAAGTGTATTATGTGAATATGGCTTTTTCAATATATTTTATGTGGATTTGGATTTTTAAATTATTTTATGTGGATTCTGGCTTTAAAATGTATTTTATGTGGATCTGGCATTTCCATTGTCTTTTATACCAGGGATGGGCCTAGCAGGCACAAGGTCACACCCCATTTTTGCACACGCGCCTTCGGCTTGATGTCGGCTCTTTGATGTACCTAACAAGATTTGTTGGCTCTTTGTCTCTGACTGGTTGGCCACCCCTGCGCTAATGCCAGAAGAAAATTCCTTGATGAATTGTCTCCATGGCTTGAGACACCCAAGCTGAGGCTAATAAAGGTTGGATAACGACCCCAGAGACTATAAAACTTGAGACAACCTTCCAACTTTTTGTCTAGCGAATCTTTAAAGGACGCAGAGTTCTGAACAGGAAGAGCTGTGTGCTTATCTAAACGCGCAACCGCAGCATCAATCTTGGGAAGCAGTTCCGACTTAGATACATGATCCACTGGCAATGGATAAAGTGAAGCAAATTTGGGAGGAACAGAGAACTTTATCCGGCACCTTGCCAGACCTCCGTAAGATTGGGGAGATCTGAAGACGGGTTAAGTAATTACGTATAAACAGACCCACAGCGTCCGCTTGGCAATCCACCTCTAAGCAAGCCAGAGAGCGGCACAGAGGAGCAATGAGGTCTTCTACGTCATGACTGGAGGAAGACTCTAGGTCCTCACTGGGATGACATCAGTCTCCTGACGTTCACCCTTCTCCGAATCGGAAACTTCAAACAGAGTCCTTTAAAAGAGGAAGACACTTTCAGTGGTGCTTAAAAGTTTGTGAACCCTTGAAAATAGTTTTGCTGAAATTTGGTCTAAAACTACCTCAGATTTTCACAAAAGTCCTAAAAGTAGATAGAGAAGGGAGGGGGGAAGAATTTTGTTTTGAGTCACCGGAAGCTGTAGTGGAGACCTATTAGTATTACTACAAATGACATTCCTCTTCCATAGTAATATGGTTCCTGGCGGTTCAAAATCAATCACACATTCGTAAATGTTACTTTTTTATTTTTATGTTTCAAAAGAACACAATGCTGCATTTCTATATATTTTATCTCTATACAAAATTCTGATGACAAAAGTTAAGGTCAGAAATACAGAACAGTTTATCTTTCCAATGTACAAAAACAAATAGATTTCTCAGTCTAACAGCATTAAGAAAGGAGTATACATTAAGGCATTGCTGTGCAAAAAACACTGCATTTATCTATTCAAAATGCATAACAAATGAACAAAGTATTTACATGCTTTAAAAGAAAAAACTGTAAAATTATCTGAATTGCCTAAATTAACCTTTCAGCCCCGATTGATGTTGCATCAAGTACATGATATCTGTATAAGTATTCCCATAGAGTCTGGAGAAAAGTGTTATCATTAGGAATAAGGCGGCATCCCTTTTGTATATATCAGGACATTTTAATATAGAACGGTTACATTTTGGAGGAAACACATCTCGGTGCTCATCCTCAGGCACAGCGGTACACAGTCAGAAGTAGGGCTGCAGCACACAAGGCACTAAACATTTCATACAATTTACTAGGCGATGGTACACTAAATGCTGCAAATGATCAAACTCATGCTACAGAAATCGTCAAATTAAGACAGCACAATTGTAAGGATCCATAATGCGTTTAAGAAATAACATTTTAACAGAAGGAAGATACAGAAGCCACTACTGTCAGAAGCAAATTATAACTGCACTATGTACAAATGCTTCAGATACATGTAGCTCTTGTGTAGTGGCCTGGCTCCCTTTAGCTTCTGTTTGTGAGCACTACCAAAGGCTACTATTTACATCTGATATGCAGAAACAGGAACAGTCTCTACATTAATATACGGTTTATAAAATTGACTATTCTTTGGACGGAGACACATTAGCTCACATACAACATACAATTAGTGAAAATAATTGTGGACATGCATCATTATGATTGATATAAACTTGCCATTCTCTAAAATACATTCTAGTTTGTGATGATCAATGAACTTAGTCACAAAAAACACAATTCAATGAAAGAAGCAGTTATTAATGCACGCCTAACATACTATGAACATTTATTTCTAAGGGGAGAATTCAATTGTTGGTGATGTGCCATGATGCTCGGCTGAGTCATGGTAGTGCCAACCTTCAATGTCGGTGAACGTGATGTGCCATTTCAGAGCTGCATCCCCCCATAATATTGTTTATAATAGTATAAATGGCAGACCAGATGGGCCAAGTGGTTCTTCTCTATTGGCAAATTTAATGTTTCTATAATCATGATTGAAATAAATGCAACAAATCAATGGACATTCATTTGTTGCATTTATTTGCATTGCATTTATTTCACTGAGATAGCATGAGCTGACGAGAATAATGATTCTGAATAAAAGCTCTCTGCTTAGTTTATAAAGAATTTTACAATATAAATAGAATCAATCTAGTATTCTTGCTTTTTAAATAAGGAGACACATGCAATGCCTTCGAGTCACAATCATACTTGAAGAAATGTAATCAAGACAATAATGCACAACTTGCAGCCTAAAAACAAATGCCATTTTTGTATGCTCATTAGAAACCATCGTCATGTCAGTAATGATATGAGCAAAACCAGGATGAATGTAGAAATGCAGAGATTTCTAATAATGTCCACTGCACCGTTTCTTACAAAAGCCAATATTCAACTGCCAGCGATAATTTACCGCACAACAAAAACTGGCTTTTTAGCGTTCCAATTACAGCCAGTATTTACCGTGCGGTATATGACCCATTTTGGGCCAATAACACATGGGATCCAGGATAAGTTCCTAGACACATGCGTTATCCCACAAAAACGTGTCTCTGATGGCTGCTTATCAGGTATTCTGTTAAGTGCCAGCAGTCAGGGGCTAACCAGATAGAACCAGGGGAATCCATTAACTGTTGCAATTTACCGCTGTTAATTAGATATTCTGCTTAGTTAGGAAACGGGCTATCTGCAGCTGGGAAATAAAAGTAAAATACCTATAGAAGTATATATTATTTCAAAATACATTCAATACTGAAGCAACTAAGCTACAAAAGTATATTTAAGTTAGTGATTAATATGTAGAGAAATTGCGATACACTAGAGTTAAGTGCAGTTGTTTTGCTGTAATGCTTTAAGACTAAAGTATGATTGGTTTTGATAAATTACATTCTTGTCTTATATAAACTAACCTCCAGATCAGACCATCAATGGTCAAGTTTAACATATAGGACAAAAAATTGTCACGTAAACTAAATTTCATCAGCAATTCCTTACACTGTTTACTAAACAAAACTGACACATTCTAAGGGCATTTCCACATGGGAAATTGTTACACAAGAGTCTACACAATCTGTAGTGTATGTCTGTGAGAGAACAGGGCAGAACTATCTCATGCAGGCCACATGAGCTGCCACTAAGATTTGGGAGGTCTTTTACAGAGATCGCACCCTGTGCTCTATGTCCCTAAGCAATGTCTAAAACAAAGACACACATAGACCGCTCTACAATAAGGCTGAAAGTATATGGATAAGTTTACACAAAGAAATGTTCCGTTTGGTGTTCTGACTAGCCAAATTAAAAAGCATTGTGAATTAAATTATTGCTGAGCTTTTATTTAACTATATACAGTATAAACAGAAGTTTGATTTAATTCATTCATGCAGTAACTTGTACTGATTGGTGGCGCGGACAAGATTATGTGTTTGTGAGATCACATTTTACTGTAGGTGTCGCAAGAACCATAAGGTTCATGGAAACACCATCTCATGGCACTTATCTCATGTACAGTAAAGCCTCAATTTCTATTACAAAAAAGCAACACCCAAACACAATCTGTTACACATATCCAATGCTCACCAAATATGACTGATCTTATTTGTGACAGACAAGTCGCATGAAAAATCAGACTCTGATCCACAAAGGAAATGAGCGATGATATATACATACATGCATGTTCTCCATAGCAAGCAACACTTCAGCTGGGTAAACACTAGATGATACGTCGTCCGATCTGGCGAATCAGACCGACATATTGGGTACATCGTCTAGTGCATAGGTCTTCAACCTGTGGCCCTCCAGCTGCTGCGGAACTACACATCCCAGCATGCCCTGCCTCAGTTTTACCATGCCTTAATAGCAAAACTGTGGCAGGGCATGGTGGGATGTGTAGTTCCGCAGCAGCTGGAGGGCCACAGGTTGAAGACCCATGGTCTAGTGTGTACCCGCTATGTGCCTGACTATACGCGCTATGGGATCGTCGGCCCCTTAGCTAGCGAGGGCCAGATGTTGCTGCAGGTGTGTATGCACTTGCCGATACCGGCCTCCCCCGCTAGGTCCCTGTCACCTGCGATGTTGCTGGGTACACACAGTGTAGTGTATAACCAGCATTACATGTTTGCTTTCATTTCCTAACCTGCACAACAGATTTCACACAAAAAATTACTGCATAACACACAAGAAAGGTGATTCTTTTTTTTTTCTTTTTTCAATTTACATTAATAACCCTCATTTGGTTGAAAAGCGGCTGCTATAATGTGTAGGGAACATGGAGCACACTCTCCATACAGGTCAACCGGGAGTGTAACATGTCCCTGCTCTCCCATACATGTGCCTTGGCTATAGTCAAGTTTTTAGGAGCAAGATTGTCAAACAACACAGCAATGTGTCTCACTGCCTCAGAAGAGTACTAACTACAAAGCATTGATATGGGGGTCTACAAGGCTGACCGAGCGCAGTCTATAGCTACTTGTCAAAAAAATACATTTTAAAATAAATGATATGAAAAGCACATTATTAAAGAGCTGAAACAGCACGTGCTTTATAGTCTGTATGTCAGCATTTATTTATTTCCACATACGTAGTAGGAAAACCTGGCAGTGTGATGAAGGATTCCGTATAGCTGCACAACAGCAATTCACTTCTGTGTTTTCCATATATCTTGTAAGACGGTGTGCAGCTATATTAGTATCCAGCAGCTGGCTACAGTGTGTAATCTTGTCATTAGCCATCAAAATCTCTATTGTCACAGTTACTACTGAAGTTGTAGCACCTCCACCTGGGTCCATGACAGAACTGCTGAAGAATAAAGCAGTGGAGGCATCAAATACGTCTTTGACCATGAAGGCATTCAGTTCTCTGGTTTGTGCTCTGGTGCAGGTCAACCAGAAAAAAGAAAAAGATATCTGTGACCCTTACAGTGGTGTCAATGGAAAGGTTGGTTTAATTCCAAGGAATGAAAAACATGCAAGTTCTACAGACTGATCAAATCAAGGGTGCCACAAAGACACTCCGACAGCACTCTACATTCTTGCTTGGAGGCGCATCTATCTTCTGCATTCTTTTAAGTACGTCAGCAGGAAGTTTTTCATAGGCAAGTCTGTATTCATTGTCAAAAGCCTCTAAATTCACAATAAACAAAAAAGCTTATTAGTCGGATGCTTAATAGAAGACTGACAGATGATCTCACAGAATGAGGGTAAAGTACTTACTGTACCTGGAAGTCCAAACCTTGCAATCAAAAGTATACTAACCTTTCACTGAAGAACGGTTGGCTATATAGAAATGTATCTATGTCACTTTAGACAAACATCTAGGTAAATATATAAAATCACCCTAAGAATTCCCAGATGCCACGTAGTGAACATGCTATAAACATGCTACATTTGTCTAAGTATCTAGCAGTATAAAACAAAAATAATTTAAAAAATACTGGGGCTGATCTGCAAAATGAATGTTGTAGGCAGTAAGGATGGAGCGTATGAAAGCTAGTGTGAAGGGGTCTTTGTGTTTCACTACTTGCTATGTGCATTCAGATCCAGTGAGTGAGCATGACATTCATTTGGCAGAAGGTCTACACAGGAAATAAAATACAGATATACAGTGCATCTGGAAAGCATTCACAGCACTTCACTTTTTCCCACATTTAATGTTACAGCCTTATTCCAAAATTGAATAAATTAATTTTTTCCCTCAAAATTCTATACAATAACCCATAATGACAACGTGAAAAAAGTTTTGAAATTTTTGAAAATTTATTAAAAATAAAAAAAACTAAGAAATCACATGTACATAAGTATTCACAGCCTTTGCCATGATGCTCAAAATTGAGCTCAGGTGGATCCCGTTTCCACTGAATATCCTTGAGATGTTCCTACAGCTTAATTGGAGTCCACCTGTGGTAAATTCAGTTGGACATGATTTGGAAAGGCACACACCTGTCTTTATAAGGTCAGACACTTGACAGTGCATGTCTGAGCACAAACCAAGCATGAAGTCAAAGGAATTGTCTGCAGAACTCCTAGACAGGATTGTCTCGAGGCACAAATCTGGGAAGGGTACAGAAAAATATCTGCTGCTTTGAAGGTCCCAATGAGCACTGTGGCCTCCATCATCCATAAATGGAAGAAGTTCAGAACCATCAGGACTCTTCCTAGAGCTGGCCGGCCGTCTAAACTGAGCAATAGGGGAAGAAGGGCACTAAGTCAGGGAGGTGACCAAGAACCAGATGGTCACTCTGTCAGAGCTACAGCATTCCTCTGTGAAGAGAGGAGAACCTTCCAGAAGGACAACCATCACTGCAGCAATCCACCAACCAGGCCTGTATAGTAGAGAGGCCAGACGGAAGCCACTCCTTAGTAAAAAGCACTTGGCAGCCAGCCTGGAGTTTGCCAAGATGCACCTGAAGGACTCTCAGACTATGAGAATCAAAATTCTCTGGTCTGATGAGACAAAGATTGAACCCTTTGGCATAAATGCCAGGCATCATATTTGGAGGAAACCAGGCACCGCTCATCACCAGGCCAATACCATCCCTATAGTGAAGCATGGTGGTAGCAGCATCCTGCTGTGGGGATGTTTTTCAGCGGCAGGAACTGGGAGACTAGTCAGGATAGGGGGAAAAATGAATGCAGCAATGTACAGAGACATCCTGGATGAAAACCTGCTCCAGAGCGCTCTTGATCTCAGACCGGGGCGACGGTTCATCTTTCAACAGGAAAACAACCCTAAGCACACATCCAAGATATCAAAGAAGTGGCTTTAGGACAACTCTGTGAATGTCCTTGAGTGGCCCAGCCAGAGCCCAGACTTGAATCGGATTGAACATCTCTGGAGAGATCTGAAAATGGCTGTGCACTAACGCTTCCCATCCAACCTGATGGAGCTTGAGAGGTGCTGCAAAAAGGAATGGGCAAAACTGCCCAAAGATAGGTGTATCAAGCTTGTGGCATCATATTCAAAAAGACTTGAGGCTGTAATTGCTACCAAAGGTGCATCAACAAAAAGGCTGTGAATACTTATGTACATGTGATTTCTTAGTTATTTCTTTTTAATACAGTTGCAAAAATCTCAAAAAACTTTTTCACGTTGTCATCATGGGGTATTTTGTAGAGAATTTTGAGGGAAAATTTTTAATTTATTCCATTTTGGAATAAGGCTGTAACATAACAAAATGTGGAAAGAGTGAAGCGTTGTGAATACTTTCCAGATGCAATGTATGTATATAATGACTGCTCAGAACAAAAAGTGTTGGTATCCTACATTACAAGACAAAACCCAAGAATGAGACATTTAATCATCTCTTAAGGAACTTTGGGAAGAGATGTGCAAATAACTCTAAATGTATTTTGGCTAACAAACCATAGGCAAAGACATGTAGAACCATATACCTGACATGAACACAGAATTGTCTTTTTGGATATCATCAGTACAAGCAAGATAAGTAACAATGGCTTAGATTGTCTAGAAAAATCCAGACTGCGCAGCCATGAAGATTGTGGTGGGTTAAACTGCGCTAAAATGAGCGAAAACTACAATAAAAGACTACTTATTATTAAGCGCTATTTAGATTCTTGCTATAAAATATCACTTTAAGCGCCATTCTCTGTATCTTCTCACAACTCTTAGCTACAGGAATTTAAGTAGGATAGTTTCTAAGTAGATTCAAGAAATATCACTAGTGTATACAACTAGTAATGCGATGACTAGTAGATATTGCTTTCAGCCAGCAGGTTTACATGTTCATTATAGTTCAGTTTTTATTTCCTAGTACAGATTAAATCTCAATTAAAAACCTTTGTAGCTTATTCCCTATATTTGATTACTTACCAATGTCAATATTTTCTCGCCCCAGTGAAACTAGAGACAGGTACAGTATTTCTCTGTAAATGCTTCTGTGTATTTAAAAAAGAAAAAACAAAAATTAGCAAACATGATACGATATGTCATTACAGAAAAGTGCAGAGTACAGGAAAATGAGGAATGCTTGCCTCTGACGCTTGCCGGCAGAGCCGCACTTCTGCAGAACAAGGCTGATTGGCCTCTGAACATCGTTGTGCTGGATACTGAGCGTGATGCTCTCTAGTAAATGATTGACCTCTTGGAGGTCCTTTGGTACCGGAGCTCCTGTCTTCTTTATAGATTCTGTTTCACAAAACAATAATGTTTAGATCATTGCTATAAAGCAAGAGGAACAAAATGGTTTAATTCCAATAAAAATACAATAATAAATAAATAAATATAAAAACTTAATACACTGAGGTAATAGAAAAGGCAGTGAATTACTATAGCGTTGCAACATTTGTAAAAGCTGGTGCAAACCCCCCCCCCCCCCCCCCCCCCCCAAAAAAAACATGTGGCGTTACTGATAGAAACCAGAGGTTTCCTTCATTTTTTAGGTTGCACCAGAAACATTAGACCACTTTTTACTTTGCACAAAGGTTCTTCAGTAAATTCTGTTCTATTTATGATTGTTGCAATTTATAATAAATCTCATTTAGTCTCTGCATTCTAGCATAACATTTTGATGGGTGTGGCATAAATTATTTACAGTTAAGCCAACATGAGAATGTCAACGTGGTGGAACTGTCGACTTGCAGCATGCCAACATTAATTATGTCTACATGGATAACATGATAACCTATCGACAGACTGTCCCTGGTGGTCTAGTTTGTCTTGCAGTCCCCAGCTCCTTTCTGTGTGTCCTGGTGGTCATGAGGAGACATTCAGGCACAGGTGTTCCAGAAAGTATTTCTCCCCTAACTGGCACTATCAACTTCTGACATGTCGAGATTGTGAACATGTCAACATTCTGAGGATGCCGACAGTTTGAACCAAATTAACAGTCTACTGTCGACATTAGACTGTTAACATGGTTCAAACTGTCGACATCCTCAGAATGTTAACAGTCTAATGTCGACATTAGGATTGTTGATCTTCATTGCTATAAAGCAAGAGGAACAAAATTGTTTATTGCCAATAAATATAAAATATGAACCTGTGTGTTTTTGGGGGGAAAGGTTTATTTTTATTTTTATTTTTTACGGCCTATCCAAATTGGATAGCCTGTAAAAAAATATATAGATGAAACATCGGAAAAAAAGTGCGAAAAACGGAACGTTTTTCGAGATGTCTTTCACCTCTAATTAGATATCCCCCTTTCTTGACCAAAAAAATAATAAAGTAAACTTCCACAGCAGTGAAAAATTCTTATGAATAATAATGCCGGGATTTTCATTTACTGCCAACCAACCACATGCGGCCATTTACGGGAATTAGGCTGGTCGTAAAGGGCGGGTAGTCTTTTATTAAGACCTTTTAAAGACTAACAATGATCTATGTATTTATGCTTGTTTCTCAACTCTTTCAATAAAATGGTGAAAAAGTATTTTGGGGAGTTGGTTATTCAGTTAAAAAAAATTTTTTAATCTTGTGGGCATGTTACTGTTTTCCTGTTTTGAAGAACTATTTTATTGTTAAATATTATTAAACTATTTTATTACAATATAATTGCCAACATCTGTCCTTCAGTATTTACTGTGGTTCTTACCCTGACCCAGAGGCTTACAATGATTTAACAGCAACCTATGCAGTTAGCCATAGCATTCTGAATAAAGGATTTCATGTTAATATTACACAGTACTGGCTCCTGAATACCAAAACTGCACAGCATTAAAACATAATTCAGCACTTACATCTCTTCAAGTATCACTAGAATTAATAACATTTAAATTGGGACATAATAAGATTTTACTCACCGGTAAATCTATTTCTCGTAGTCCGTAGTGGATGCTGGGGACTCCGTAAGGACCATGGGGGGATAGCGGCTCCGCAGGAGACTGGGCACAGCTAAGAAAGATTTAGGACTACCTGGTGTGCACTGGCTCCTCCCACTATGACCCTCCTCCAGACTTCAGTTAGGATACTGTGCCCGGAAGAGCTGACACAATAAGGAAGGATTTTGAATCCCGGGTAAGACTCATACCAGCTACACCAATCACACCGTATAACTCGTGATATGATACCCAGTTAACAGTATGAACATAACAGAGCCTCTCAACAGATGGCTCAACAATAACCCTTTTAGTTAACGATAACTATATATACACAAGTATTGCAGACAGTCCGCACTTGGGACGGGCGCCCAGCATCCACTACGGACTACGAGAAATAGATTTACCGGTGAGTAAAATCTTATTTTCTCTGACGTCCTAGTGGATGCTGGGGACTCCGTAAGGACCATGGGGATTATACCAAAGCTCCCAAACGGGCGGGAGAGTGCGGATGACTCTGCAGCACCGAATGAGAGAACTCAAGGTCCTCCTCAGCCAGGGTATCAAATTTGTAGAATTTTGCAAACGTGTTTGCCCCTGACCAAGTAGCAGCTCGGCAAAGTTGTAAAGCCGAGACCCCTCGGGCAGCCGCCCAAGAAGAGCCCACTTTCCTCGTGGAATGGGCTTTTACAGATTTAGGGTGCGGCAGTCCAGCCGCAGAATGTGCAAGTTGAATCGTGCTACAGATCCAGCGAGCAATCGTCTGCTTAGAAGCAGGAGCACCCAGCTTGTTGGGTGCATACAGGATAAATAGCGAGTCAGTCTTCCTGACTCCAGCTGTCCTGGAAACATATACTTTTCAGGGCCCTGACTACGTCCAGTAACTTGGAATCCTCCAAGTCCCAAGTAGCTGCAGGCACCACAATAGGTTGGTTCACATGAAAAACTGATACCACCTTAGGAAGTAATTGGGAACGAGTCCTCAATTTCGCCTTTCCCATATAAAATACAGATAAGGGCTTTTGTCAAGTCTGATACACGCCTGGCCGACGCCAAGGCCCACAGAATGACCACTTTCCACGTGAGGTATTATAGCTCCACGGATTTAAGTGGCTCAACCCAATGCGACTTCAGGAAATCCAACACCACGTTGAGATCCCACGGTGCCACTGGAGGCACAAACGGGGGCTGACTATGCAGCCCTCCCTTAACAAAAGTCTGAACTTCAGGCAGTGAAGCCAGTTCCATTTTGGAAGAAAATCGATAGAGACGAAATCTGGACCTTAATGGAACCCAATTTTAAGCCCATAGTCACCTCTGACTGTAGGAAGTGCAGAAATCGACCTAGCTGAAATTTCTCCTTTGGGGCCTTCCTGGCCTCACAGTACGCAACATATTTCCGCCATATGCGGTGATAATGGTTAGCGTTCACTTCTTTCCTAGCTTTAAATAGCGTAGGGATAACTTCCTCCGGAATTCCCTTTTCCTTCAGGATCCGGCGTTCAACCGCCATGCCAACCAACGCAGCCGCGGTACGTCTTGGAACAGACAGGCCCCCTGCTGCAGCAGGTCCTGTCTGAGCGGCAGAGGCCATGGGTCCTCTGAGATCATTTCTTGGAGTTCTGGTTACCAAGCTCTTCTTGGCCCACCTGGAACAATGAGTATAGTTCTTACTCCTCTCCTTCTTATTATTCTCATTACCCTGGGTAAGAGAGGCAGAGAAGGGAACACATATACCGACTGGTACACCCACGGTGTTACCAGAGCATCCACAGCTATCGCCTGAGGGTCCTTGACCTGGCGCAATATCTTTGTAACTTTTAGTTGAGGCGGGACGCCATCATGTCCACCTGTGGCCTTTCCCAACAGTGTACAATCATTTGGAAGACTTCTGGATGAAGTCCCCACTCTCCCGGGTGGAGGTCGTGTCTTCTGAGAAAGTCTGCTTCTCAGTTGTCCACTCCGGGAATGAACACTGCTGACAGTGCTAACACATGATTTTCCGCCCATCGGAGAATCCTTGTGGCTTCTGCCATCGCCATCCTGCTTCTTGTGCCGCCATGTCGTTTACATGAGCGACCGCCGTGATGTTGTCTGACTGGATCAGCACCGGCCGGTGTTGAAGCAGGGGTCTAGCCTGACTTAGGGCATTGTAAATGGCCCTTAGTTCCAGAATATTTATGTGTAGGGAAGTCTCCTGACTTTTCCATAGCCTTGGAAGTTTCTTCCCTGTGTGACTGCCCCCCAGCCTCGAAGGCTGGCATCCGTGGTCACCAGGACCCAGTCCTGTATGCCGAATCTGCGGCCCCCTAGAAGATGAGCACTCTGCAGCCACCACAACAGCGACACCCTGGCCCTTGGAGACAGGGTTATCCGCCGATGCATCTGAAGATGCGACCCGGACCACATGTCCAACAGATCCCACTGGAAAATCCTTGTATGGGACCTGGCGAATGGAATTTCTTCGTAAGAAGCTACCATCCTTCCCAGGGCTCGCGTGCATTGATGCACCGACACCTGTATACGTATTAGGAGGTCTCTGTCTAGAGACGACAACTCCTTGGACTTCTCCTCCGGGAGAAAACCTTTTTTATCCTGTTCTGTGTCCAGAACCATACTCAGGAACAGTAGACGCGTCGTAGGAACCAGCTGCGACTTTGGAATATTCAGAATCCAGCCGTGCTGTTATAGCACTTCCCGAGATAGTGCTACTCCGCCGAACAACTGCTCCTTGGACCTCGCCTTTATAAGGAGATCGTCCAAGTACGGGATAATTATTTCGGCCATTACCCTGGTAAATACCTCGGTGCCGGGGACAGACCAACGGCAACGTCTGGAATTGGTAATGACAATCCTGTACCACAATTTTGAGGTACTCCTGGTGAAGAGAGTAAATAGGGACATGCAGGTAAGCATCCTTGATGTCCAGTGATACCATGAAATTCTCCAGGCTTGCAATAATCGCCCTGAGCGATTCCATTTCGAACTTGAACCTTCGTATATAAGTGTTCAAGGCTTTCAATTTTAGAATGGGTCTCACCGAACCGTCTGGTTTCGGTACCACAACATTTTGGAATAGTAACCCCGGCCTTGTTGAAGGAGGGGTACCTTGATTTCACCTGCTGGAAGTGCAGCTTGTGAATTGCCGCCAGTACTACCTTTCTCCGAGGACAGCAGGCAAGGCTGAGGTGAGGTAACGGCGAGGGGGAGTCGCCTCGAACTCCAGCCTGTATCCCTGTGATACTATTTGCAGAACCTAGGGATCCACCTGTGGGCAAACCCACTGGTCCCTGAAGTTCCTGAGACGCGCCCCTACCGCACCTGTCTCCACCTGTGGAGCCCCAACGTCAAGCGGTGGACTCAGAGGAAGCGGGGGAAGATTTTTGATCCTGGGAACTGGCTCCTGGTGCAGCTTTTTCCTTCTTCCCTTGTCTCTGTGCAGAAAGGAAGCGCCTTTGACCCGCTTGCTTTTCTGAAGCCGAAAGGACTGTACCTGAAAATACGGTGCTTTCTTAGGCTGTGAGGAAACCTGAGGTAAAAAATTTTTCTTCCTAGCTGTTGCTGTGGATACGAGGTCCCAGAGACCATCCCCAAACAATTCCTCACCCTTATAAGGCAGAATTTCCATGTGCCTTTTATAGGCCGCATCACCTGTCCACTGCCGGGTTTCTAATACCCTCCTGGCAGAATGGACATTGCATTAATTCTGGATGCCAGCCGGCAAATATCCCTCTGTGCATCCTTTATATATAAGACGACGTCTTTAATATGCTCTATGTTAGCAAACTATTATCCCTGTCTTAGAGTATTAATATTATCTGACAGGGTATCAGACCACGCTGCAGCAGCACTATTTATGCTGAGGCAATTGCAGGTCTCAGTATATAACCTGAGTGTGTATATACAGACTTCAGGATAGCCTCCTGTTTTTTATCAGCAGGCTCCTTCAAGGTGGCCGTATCCTAAGACGGCAGTGCCACCTTTTTTGACAAACGTGTGAGCGCCTTATCCACCCTAAGGGATATCTCCCAACGTGACCTATCCTCTGGCGGGAAAGGGTACGCCATCAGTAACTTTTTAGAAATTACCAGTTTCTTATTGGGGGAACCCACGCTACTTTACACACTTAATTCATTCATCTGATGGGGGAACAAAACACTGGCTGCTTTTTCTCCCCAAAAATAAAACCCCTTTTATGTGGTACTTGGGTTCATGTCAGAAATGCGTAACACATTTTTCATTGCCGAGATCATGTAACGGATGTTCCTAGTGGATTGTGTATATGTCTCAACCTCGTCGACACTGGAGTCAGACTCCGTGTCGACATCTGTGTCTGCCATCTGAGGTAACGGGCGCTTTTTTGAGCCCCTGATGGCCTTTGAGACGCCTGGGCAGGCGCGGGCTGAGAAGCCGGCTGTCCCACAGCTGTTTTATGTCATCCAGCCTTGTAAGGAGTTGACATTGTCGGTTAATACCTTCCACCTATCCATCCACTCTGGTGTCGGCCCCACAGGGGACGACATCCCATTTATCGGCCTCTGCTCCACCTCCACGTAACCTTCCTCATCCCACATGTCGACACAGCCGTACCGACACACAGCACACACACAGGGAATGCTCTGACTGAGGACAGGACCCCACTTTGGGGAGACAGAGAGAGAGTATGCCAGCACACACCAGAGCGCTACATATTGCAGGGATTAACACTATAACTGAGTGATTTTTCCCCCAATAGCTGCTTGTATAAACAATATTGCGCCTAAATTTAGTGCCCCCCCTCTCTTTTTAACCCTTTGAGCCTGAAAACTACAGGGAAAGCCTGGGGAGCTGTCTTCCAGCTGCACTGTGAAGAGAAAATGGCGCCAGTGTGCTGAGGGAGATAGCTCTGCCCCTTTTTCGCTGACTTTTCTCCCGCTTTTTTATGGATTCTGGCAGGGGTATTTATCACATATATAGCCTCTGGGGCTATATATTGTGATATATTTGCCAGCCAAGGTGTTTTTATTGCTGCTCAGGGCGCCCCCCCCCAGCGCCCTGCACCCTCAGTGACCGGAGTGTGAAGTGTGTATGAGGAGCAATGGCGCACAGCTGCAGTGCTGTGCGCTACCTTGGTGAAGACTGATGTCTTCTGCCGCCGATTTTCCGGACTCTTCTTGCTTCTGGCTCTGTAAGGGGGCCGGCGGCGCGGCTCTGGGACCGAACATCAATGGCCGGTTCCATGCGGTCGATCCCCCTGGAGCTAATGGTGTCCAGTAGCCCAAGAAGCCCAAGCTACCACCAGTTAGGTAGGTTCGCTTCTTCTCCCCTTAGTCCCTCGCTGCAGTGAGTCTGTTGCCAGCAGATCTCACTGTAAAATAAAAAACCTAAAATATACTTTCTCTCTAGGAGCTCAGGAGAGCCCCCCTAGTGTGCATCCAGCTCAGCCGGGCACAGGATTCCAACTGAGGTCTGGAGGAGGGTCATAGTGGGAGGAGCCAGTGCACACCCGGTAGTCCTAAATCTTTCTTAGCTGTGCCCAGTCTCCTGCGGAGCCGCTATCCCCCCATGGTCCTTACGGAGTCCCCAGCATCCACTAGGACGTCAGAGAAATATAATTTACAATGCATCTGGAGACAGAATAATGTATTGAACACAGGTGTAAGTTCATATCAGGCGAAACAGAGGCCCCGCTCCTCAGCATCCGTCTGTGCATGTGCAGTAGTACAGCTGAGGGAGCAAAGAAGGAAGTAATGTGATTGCATTGCGATCACATTACTTCTCAGTGATTGACCAGGATGAAGACCCTGTCCTGGCGAATCACCAATGGTACATCTTGGCCATAAAGATTCCTTATTACCGCAAAGTGCGGCCATTATAAATTTTCATTTTGGGGGATGGTCGAGCCCTAAAAAGTAATATTTTAAGAATTTGTGCACACAGTAACCCCTACAGAACCCCCCCCAAAAACACTGTCCCCCAGTGGAAAAAAATTAAAACAACATTGTCCCCCAGTGAACAAAAAAAGCAAGTTTTTTAAATTAAGCCTTTTCCCCAAAGTAGGATGTCTGAATGCTCCCCGTTATCCCTGCTGGAAACGCCAGAAACTGGTTGATTCACCAGTATCCTGGTGCTTACAATTAATGGGGCCTTTTAAGTACAGAAAGATATTATACACTGCTTTTGAACCTGTTGATCTTTTGTACAGTATAACTTTTACATGTTGAGCTTTTGTACCTGGTCATCCTACTGACAGTCGACCATATGGTGTCAACCTATTGTCTGTCGATCTACAATATCATCCATATCCATCCCCCCATCCCCCATTTGGTTATACTGCCATCACATTATTTACCCAGGCTTCGCCATTTTATATAGAGAGCCTCGCCAGGATCCTGGTGAAGGTTGACATTGTCCCATAACAACTGGATGTAAACCAGCTTGCTGTCTTGTGACAGGGATGACTGAGGTACCTGAAAATCACAAAACAGGGAAGTCACTTTTTGTATATGTATTATTCTATATTGTCCTTTCCTCAGACTTTAGCAGCACCTCTACAACTTATAAAATGTCAGTAAATTTACAATAGCTTTTAAAGGTGAGACAAACATTAATCACAATGAATATCCTCTTCCAACCCTATTTGTAACAATATTAGATCTGCTCAGCAGTCTTTTGGGATACTAGTATTTTGGGCATGTCATTTGCTGGACCACTAGCTATTGCTTGAACATTTATTTTCTCTTCCCAGACTTTCTCCCCCCTCCTCCCCTCTCCCATTGCCCCCAGTCCAACCCCCTTCCTCCTGTCTCTTTATTTTCTTTCCCATTTCCTCCCATCTCTCTATGTTTTTCCCTTTCCTTTTGCCTCCCTGATCGTCACACTTTCCCTTCCAATTTCTTAAAGAGTGTAATATTACTAATAGATGTATAATGAAACTGGAAAAATAAGATTTTAATTACCTACCGGTAAATCCTTTTCTTGTAGTCCATAAGGGATATTGGGGAAACTTAGTACGATGGGGTATAGACGGGGTCCAAAGGAGCCAGTGCACTTTAAATTTCAACTGGGTGTGCTGGCTCCTCCCCTTTATGCCCCCTCTCACAGGCAGTTATAGGTAAAACAGTGTCCGAAGGAGAAAGAACATACATGAGATAAGGAACATAACAATGAGTGGTGAGATTTATACACCAGCACACCACTAACATAAAACAACCAGCAACTGCTGATAACAAAACAGCAACAGCTGAACAGGTAACCATAGAAAAGACAATCTGCAGAAAAGTCAACACACTGAGGCGGGCGCCCAATATCCCTTATGGACTACGAGAAAAGGATTTAACGGTAGGCAATTAAAATCCTATTTTCTCTAGCATCCATAAGGGATATTGGGAAGACTTAGTATGATGGGGATGTCCCAAAGCTTCCAGAACGGGCGGGAATGTGCGGAGACTTCTGCAGCACCGCCTGCCCAAACTGGGTATTCTCTTTGGCCAGGGTATCAAACCTGCAGAACTTCACAAAGGTGTTCTTCCCCGACCAGGTAGCAGCTCGGCATAGTTGCAAAGCTGAGACTCCATGGGCAGCCGCCCAGGAAGACCCCACCAATCTTATACAGTGGACCTTCAGAGACTGTGGAACAGGTAAGGCTGCCAACACATAGGACTGTTGGATAGTAAGCCTAAGCCGAAGAGCAATAAACTGCTTTGAAGCAGGGCAACCCTTTTTCTGTGCATCATTATACCACAAACAAAGAATCCGTCTTTCTGATCCGAGCCGCTCTCTTGACATAGATCTTCAAGGCTTGCACCGCATCCAATGCCTCTGGAGGAGCAGAAGTGCCAGAACCTGACGGAACCACAACAGGTTGATTCAAGTGTAACGCAGAGACGACCTTCGGCAGGAATGGCTGCCTAGTCCTGAGCTCCGCTCTGTCCTCGTAAAAGACCAAGTGGGGACTTTTACACGATAAGGCCCCCAATTCTGAGACACGCCTAGCAGAAGCCAGGGCCAACAACTTCACCGTCTTCCACGTGAGGTACTTGTCTTCTACCGTCATCAGTGGTTCAAACCAGGAGGACTGTAGAAATTCGAGCACAAAATTCAAATCCCAGGGTGCCGTGGGCGGCACAAAAGGAGGTTGTATGTGAAGTACGCCTTGCAAATAGGTCTGAACTTCTGGCAACACTGCCAATTTCTTCTGGAAGAAGATGGAAAGAGCTGAAATCTGGACCTTAATGGAACCCAAACGTAAGCCCTTGTCCACACCAGCCTGCAGGAAACGTCCCAAGTGGAACTCCGCAGGCGGTCCTCGCACAACGAGATATATCTTCTCCAGATATGATTATAGTGTTTTGACGTCACAGGTTTCCTGGCCTGAATCATGGTAGCAATGACCTTCTTGGAAAGGCCCTTGTGATCTAGGATGTTCCGCTCAAGCTCCATGCCGTCAAACAAAGTTGCCGTAAGTCCGGGTAGACGAACAGTCCTTGTTGAAGAAGATCTCTTCTTAGTGGTAGAGGACATGTCTAGAAAGTCCGCGTACCATGCCCTCCGAGGACAATCCGGGGCAATCAGAATTGCCTGGACGCCTTGATTTCTGATTCGCTTTAGCACCGTGGGGAGTAATGGAATCGGAGGAAACAGGAAGACCAGCCGGTAAGGCCAAGGCGACGTCAATGCATCTACTGCCCTCGCCTGAGGGTCCCTGGTTCGGTAGCAATACCAACGAAGCTTCTTGTTGAGTCGAGAATCCATCATGTCTATTTGTGGGCAGCCCCACCGATCACTGATCTGCTGAAACACCCGATGGTGGAGCCTCCACTCTCCCGGGTGGAGATCGTGATGACTCAGGAAGCCCGCTTCCCAGTTGTCTACTCCCGGAATGAAGATTGCTGACATTGCTCTTGCGTTTCTTTCTGCCCAGGGAAGTATCTTTGACACCTCTCGCATACAGGCCCTGCTTTTTGTCCCTCCTTGCTGATTGATGTACGCCACTACCATGGTGTTGTCCGACTGTACTTGGATCGCGTGGTCCCTGAGCAGAGGAGAGGCCTGAAGCAGAGCATTGTGTATCGCCCGAAGTTCCAGAATGTTGATCGGAAGGAGGGCTTCGTGGACTGACCACCTTCCCTACAACTGAGCCCCTTGGGTGACAGCTCCCCATCCTCTCAGACTTGCATCCGTCGTGAGGAGGATCCAATCCTGAATCCCGAAACTTCAGCCTTCCAGGAGATTGGAAGACTGCAGCCACCACAAGAGGGAAATCCTGGCCTGAGGTGACAGATGTATTATCCGGTGCATCTGAAGATGTGACCCGGACCACTTGCTCAGGAGATCCAATTGAAATGTTCTGGCATGGAACCTCCCATATTGGATCGCCTCGTATGAGGCTACCATCTTTCCAAACAATCTTATTCAAAGATGGATGGATAGTTGAGCAGGTCGAAGAACCCTGCGGACCATTTCCTGAAGTGTTCTCACCTTGCCCTCTGGGAGGAATACTTTCTGGGCCACAGTATCCAGTAACATCCCCAGGAACAGGAGCCGCTGAGTTGGCTCCAGGTGGGACTTCATCTCCGCCATTACCTTCGTGAACACCCTCGGAGCTGTGGAGAGGCCGAAGGGTAGCGCCTGGAACTGGTAGTGATCGTCTAGTAGGGCAAACCTCAGTTAAGCCTGATGAGGTGGCCAAATCAGAATATGGAGAGAGGCGTCCTTGATATCCAGGGAGACCATGAATTCCTGTTTTTCCAGGCCCGCAATCACTGCTCGCAAGGATTCCATTTTGAACTTGAAAACTTTTAGATAAGGGTTCAAGGACTTCAGATTCAAAATGGGCTTACCGAACCGTCCGGTTTCGGTACCTCAAACCAGTAAAGGGGAGAGATTCCACACTACACTTGGACTCTGCATCCGCTATCCATTAATGCAATGGCAGAGGTCCTAGCATTAATATTGCCCATCTCCTTGAGAGAGTCACACAGGACGCGAGCAGTGTCCTGGATGTGCCTTATGAGAGTTACCATAGTAACCAGAGGCATATCCCCGGAGAGGCCCTCCTGAATTTGAGCAGCCCAAGTATGAATGGCATGGCTCATCCAGCAACCTGCTATGACCGGTCTTTGTGATATACCTGCTGCTGTGTAGATAGACTTTTGTGTAGTCTCTATTTTTCTGTCCCCAAGGTCCTTCATGGTAAAGGAGCCTGGGGCAGGTAGCCTTTTTAGACAGGCGAGAGGCTGATACGTCAACCGCCGGGGGTTCTTCACAGAATATCCTACCTTCACGAGCAAATGGGAAAGTGTGCAAAAATCTTTTTGACACTTGGTATTTTTTGTCTGGATTTTTCCAGGCTAACTTAAATAGGTCATCTAACTCTGCAGAATCAGGGAAAGTGACATTAGGCTTGTTCTGTGTAAAGAAAAATGAGTGCTGTGACGCAGCATCCTGTAGAGGGAGTTTTAACACGTCCTGTATAGCCAGAATGAGGGGTACAATACCCTGAGCAGAAGTGGAATCCCCACTAATGGGATCCAAGTACTCCCCGTCCTTCTGTATATCTTCAACTCAATCAGAGAGTAAGCCAGGTAAACCATGCTTTTGTGGTCCTGAGTTAGAGAAGGGTGCTGTGTAACATCTACCCTGGCAGCTAGGTCTGCAACAGCCTGCTGTTGTAGCTGAGTTTTTTGAGCATTAGCAGTGAGTTGTGATGACCTATCAGACATAATAGTTTAAATGGCACCTAGCAAGGAAGGCTCTTGACCCTCTCCTCCTTCCCCCTCACTGTTGTGAAGATTGGCTGCATTGTTCACAGGATACAGAATCAGATGTTGAGGGAGAGAATCTGGTGTGACCTACACTGCATAATTTGTGTTTAACCGTGTTCACAGTAAAGCATAGTTACATACACATACACACAGAAGAGTAATAAATTAGCAAAGCTGCCCTTACTGTATGTGAGAGAGAGAGAGAGAGAGAGACACCAGCACACCCCAGCTACACAGCCCAAGTGGGGCTGTAAGCTGTTATATCACAGTGAAACACCTATGATTACTGTCCTTTATAGGACACAGATTGTGTACAATAGCAGCTCTCCCCCTTTGCTACACCCTGTACCAGTTTTCCAGCGTTTCCTGAGTGTCTGGAGGAGCTGTGTGTGCCTGCTGATGAAGCTGTAAGCAGAGGAAGGCGTCAAAATGCAGCTGGTCCCACTCTGAGGTAGCTCCGCCCCCCAATGGCGCCGGAGCTACAGTGTTTTTTATACTGGCAATGTCTCCCAAATAGCTTAAAAACATCACACAAGTGCTAGTTTAAGCCACTGTTAGCTAGTGTACACAGGGGCCCATAGCGGGTCCCCCCCCCCCCCGGAGGGTCCCGTATGCCTCCCCTGCGTGTCAGCTCCACCTTGAACTGGGGGACCCCCGTAGCATGGAACCCGGTTTATACTCACCACTGCCGTCAACTTCAGGCTACTGTTAGGGGTGCGCGGCGTTCTGCGATTCTGACCGCCAAGGCGCAGACCCCAGGTGGTCCTGCAGCGGGAAAGCGGATCCGACACCTCACAAGGCTGCTGACCGCCCGCCCCCCGTACTCCCACGGTGCAGGTATGCTGTTGCCCAAACAGCATACAGAAAATAATTAAGATTTAAAATAAATTGAAGAAAAACTCTGGAGCTTGCAGAGTGTGCATCCTCTCCCGAGGGCACTTTTTTCTAAACTACCTGTGGGAGGGGGCATAGAGGGGAGGAGCTAGCACACCCAGCTGAAGAAATGTAAAGTGCACCGGGTCCTATGGACCCTGTCTATTCCCCATCGTACTAAGTCTCCCCAATATCCCTTATGGATACTAGAGAAATAAGTGTGAAAAGCAGAAGCAGACTATAATCACAGTGAGGCAGATAATGTTGGATAATAAGGGAGAACTCACTCACTCATACACAGGATCATCCACTTCCCCCTTCTCTGCTACCAGGCTGCAGCCAGACCCATCTCTGCAGAAGCAGCTTGATGGTGTGTGACACTAATAGCCATGAATGGGAAATGCAGGGGGGTATGACAGCATTGTGCAGTGGGTGGGAGCAGGCGGAGAAGCTACAGTGACCAAGGAGGCAGTGAAAGCCGTAAGGGGAAGTAGGGGACAGGGCCTGCCTGCAGCGGTCTTCTGCGCAGCTGTTAGAAACACGCCTTAAAGCATTATCTAGATAACCAGAAACAGACTTGGATGCGATGCGTTGAGTAATGGCACAGGAAAGAGAAAGTATTGTATGGCTAAGTCAGTGCTCACATTTAATCATTTCCATGGCTATATAAACCCATGGCCGGGCTCCTAGGTTTTCAAGTATTTCGGGCCCCCTCTTGCACTTCAGTCTTTCACCCGACCACTGCTGAATGTTTGGGAATCAGAGCTTATGCAATCATTTACACTTTCAGTATTCACAAGAACACAGATACCCAGATTAAAAACAGGCTGCGAACCTTTTCTCACAGTGCAATCATCCTTTCTTTTCTCTTTTGAAACAGCGCCAGTGTGCTATTGGTCCGCTGTCTCCCCCCCCACCACCACACACACACAAACTGTCCCTGTCCTGTGCATTTTTTTTTGTATTCCATTACACATATATATGTTTACTTTGGCAATGCACATGGTCCACCTTATAGTATTTGTCAAATTAAAGAAGGTTATGAAATGTACATTGAGGAAAAATAAAATTGTCACTTATGATATCACAGACACAACTAGTTACAGAATAATAATTTTTGGATACATAAATACAATCAAAAATCTAAATACAGGTTCCTGCCCACTGGCGTTCTTAAAATTAAAGTTTTACGCATCACATGTGCTGCAACAAGTCTCTAACACAGATTGGAAAAACTATTTTGATTCCCTCCAGACCATCCCACCCTCTCAACGGAGAGCTATATCGATTCATTATAATGTTTTAAGGGACATTGTACATAATGCTAAAATATCGGGGGGAGGGGGTATGTCACAATGGTTACATTACTTTCCAGCCCTATCGAGACCAACCCTGGAGAAAGCTCTGCCATATTCCCAAAAAACCCTGTCAGCCAGCATGTACATGGAATTGTTCCTAAACACATACCATAACACCTATCACCGCTCAGACGTTATCATATGGGCACCTCGGAGAGCCATGCCTGCATGCGCTGCCATCAAGAGGAAGCTGACATTTTTCATTGTTTATGGGCTTGCCCCATGGTCAAGTATTTTTGGCACCTAATCCGCAGAAGCCAAATTTATAAACCATGTTCCGTTCACTCCGGAATGGGTAATCCTGGGAGTATTTGACCCTGCCCAACGTATTACTCCTGACAGCAAAAAACTCCTACTCGCACTGAGCGCAGCAGGGAGGAAGACTATACCCCAGAGTTGGTTGGATAGCACGTCCCCACAAATACCTCTGTTCCTGTCCAAGCTCAACTTTATCTTTAAGATGGATTGGATGGAAACATTATTACAAAAAGATAAGAAGGTGGAACGGTTCTTTACAATGTGGGAATCACATATAGATACACTACCTCTCTTTGTCAAGCAACAACTCCACCATAGCTTAAAGAACACCGTATGGTACCTAACAAAAATTGCTATAGGCAAACCACTAATTGTTTTTTCTTAATCCCTCCCAGGCTTCAAATAATCTATATAGAAATGTATTGCTCATTTCTGATATGTTGATTTTCATACATGACATTCTGACACACCTTTTGAATTTCAACGACAATATTAGGTGCTATATTTGTTGTTTCATTTGTCGATTGTTGTTTCTACACCTATGTACAGGAAGACCCTGCCTCATATATCGCTATTTATGACATGTCTCTCTTTTCCTGTAAACGAATTTGATGATACCTCAATAAAAAAAAATAATTAAAAAAAAATAATCTAAAATACAACAACAAAGTAATTCTTAAACTCAAACTAAAATGTATCCTCATACATTGTTGATGCAGTCACACAAAACAGCCCCTTTCGGCACGCCAGGTTCCGTGAAACATTGCTAGTGCTAAGGGTCTTCTTCTGCATTTTTCTACCCAAAAATGCGTCTTGGTCGCAACAAGATGCGACTAGGACACAGCAGGAGCGTGTGCTGATTAATCTGCTGGGTGCCACTGGGTCTCTGAAGGGTGTCAGGACTCCAGGTCGACACCAATTGGTCGACACATTAAACAGGTCGACATGGAAAAAGGTTGACATGAGTGTTTCACATTTTTGTTCATTTTTAAAAAACTTTTTCATAATTTACGATCCACGTGGACTACAATTGGGAACGGTAACCTGCCCGAAGCATGGCGAGCAAAGCGAGTGCACTAATTGGGGTTCCCAGTCACATTACTGAGAAAACAACACCAAAAAAACAAAAAACTCATGTCAACCTTTTTCCATGTCGACCTTTTCCAGGTGTTCACCTAAGGTGTGTCGACCTTGAGTCCCAGACTCCTCTGAAGCTGTATATGAAGTGCTATGATACAGTGGCCGCAGCTTTTTTCCCATGCTAAGTTCCCTTGTGCTTTATATATTCAGACTCAGTTGCACACAGATATACTGTGGTGTGTCCTAGTCACCTGTTGTGACTAAGACGCATTTCTGCGTCTAAAAAAAATATGCACGGGACCTGGCGTCTCACTACTACCAGGCATCTCGTGCTGCATGGCGAATTGAGGCTAGATTTATGAGGACACATATGTACTATTTTAGAGAGAGACAAGCTGAACACCTTTGATACCTATGAACAGATTTAGGTCTAAAAATACCTGTACTCCGCCGTTACAGTGCTCTGACGTCAGGATAAGCCCTGGCAGATTGCTAGGCAAATCCAACCGCCGAAAGTACCACACCAAGTTCCAGAAGATGATGGGATGCTGATTGATAAAAGTGGATGTGTGGATAACTTGGTCTCCCTCATGCTCTAACAAAGACTCCAGCTCTTTGCGCAGTACTAGGGGACTAAGGTAAGGCACAGAAACGGGTGAAGGGTTGTGTCTCTTTTCCAAAGGATCCTAAACAATAAACACACACATAATATGCGTTCAAAGAATAGATTTTTCTATTACATTGTATACTGCATATGTCTCCTCCCTCTACTCTTACGTTTATAATGCCACTTTCATTTTAGTAGTTACACTTTCCTCTGCAGCTCTTTGGAGGGGAATAAGAAGATAGAAAGAATATATTCTTACTGTTTTACCATGCATTAACCCAGAGCGTTTCTTCATTGTGGTCTGTCAGACAAAATGTGATTTTTGTTTACTTACAGTAAAATCTCTCTGATTCCATCTGGGGGACGCTGCGCAATTACTGATGAGTCAGACTGTGTGGATAGGGAGTTTGGCACAGAACCTATAGAAACTAACTCCTCTCCCCTCTAACCCCTCCCATCCCCTTGGTGTCACAGAATCACCTCAGTTAACGTTTAGCAAAGGCGAAGAAGACAGAACAGACCATCATCAATAAACCTGACAAAAATACGGGAGGGATCGCTGCATCCCCCAGATGAAATCAGAGAAAGAGATTTTATGGTAAGTAAGCAAAAATCCCATTTTCTTTTTCATCCATCTGGGGGACGCTGCGCACTTACTGATGAGATTTCCCAAAGCAAGCTAAGTAGAGGAGGGAGAACCAGGCGGCTTAGCCGTCTGTAAAATCTGTCGCCCAACAGAGGCAGTCTACAAACCAAATGTACGAACACGGTAAAACCCCGTGAAGGTATCCACGGATGACCAGTTTGCCAAACTACACAGCTGCTCAACAGACACACCCCCATGAACAGCCCAGGAGGCCCCAATGGCCCTAGTCAAATGAGCTCTCAAGGGTTCAGGAACGGGAACCGTAGAAGATACATAGCCTGCCAAATAGCAGAGGTCATCCAACGAGCCACCGTGTTTTTAGAAGCCAGCCAACCTCGTTTTGGTGCATCAATCAGAATCAGCAACGTATCTGTACAACGAAAAGATTCCGTACGGGACAAATAAATGCGTAAGGCCCCAACAACATCCAATAAGACCAAATGACTACCCTCTCCGGATGAATTCGGAACAAACGCTGGAAGAACAATGTCCTGATTTAGGTGGAAAGCCAACACAACCTTCGGCAAAAATGAGGGCTTTATACACAAAACCACTTGATCATCATGAAAAACCAACATAGGCGGCCTGCAGAAAAGGGCTGCCAACTCTGAAACACACCTGGCCGAAGCAATGGCCAAAAGAAAAAACACTTTAAGTGTAAGAAACCGCAATTCTGCAGATTCTAGTGGTTCAAATGGAGATTTCTGAAGAGCTTTAAGAACTACATTTGAATTCCAAGGGGGAACAAACGGAGGCGGATTCCTGAGCACCCCTAGAAGAAACGTCTGGATCTCCGGAATAAGAGCCAACCTTCTCTGAAAAAGCACCGACAAGGCGGAAACCTGCCCTTTGAGGGAAGAAAGACGAAGTTCTTTAGTCAGACCATTCTGAAGGAAGGACAACAGGCGAGGTAAAAGAAAAAGGCCCGGCCATAACCCACAATTTTCACACCATGCAGTGTAGATACGCCACACCCTGTGATAAATCCATGAGGTGACTGGTTTCCTAGCCTGGAGCATAGTTTTCGCCACTGGTCGAGATAAACCTTTAGCCCTAAGAATGCTGGATTCAAGAACCATGCCGTCAAAGCCAGACGTGGTAAATCTTGGTGGCAACAAGATCCTTGTAGGAGGAGGTCTGGACGTAGAGGTATACAGAAAGAGTGTACCACTGGCAATGAGGCCAATCCGGAGCCACGAGAATGACTGGCAGATCCTCTCGCCAGATGCGCTGAAGTAGATGTGGAATCAGAGGAATCGACGGAAACACATATCCCAGATGAAACTGCCATGGAGCTGTCAAGTCATCAATTAGTACTGCCGGAGGCTCCTGAGTTTGTGAACCGTACAGAGGAAGCTTTTTGTTTAGATGAGACGCCATGAGGTCTATGTCGGGAGTCCCCCACAGGGACACCAGCGAAAGAAAGACTTCCTGATGAAGCTCCCATTCCCCTGAAAGAATCGTGTGACGGCTTAAGTAGTCTACTTCCCAGTTCTCCATTCCCGGAATGTGAACTGCGGAGATGGCTAGAATCCAATGTTCCGCCCATTGGAGAATATAGGAAACTTCTTTCATGGCTCTCCAGCTTCGAGTTCCTCCCTGCCTGTTGATGTAAGCCACACCGCTGTGGCGTTGTCCGACTGAATGCGTACCGGATGACCTTGGACGGAGGACTGAACCTGAAGTAGAGCATAATGGATCGCTCTCAATTCCAGGATGTTGATTTGTAACTTTGTTTCCTGGTGTTCCAGAGACCACGGAAGTGTTGGAACAGTTCCCCCCAACCTGTGAGGCTGGCGTCTGTGGTGACCATCATCCAGGACCAAATAGTGAACTGCGTCTCCGCAGTCAGATTGTGACTGTGAAACCAACAAAGGAGAGACTGACGTGTCTGAACCGACAAGCGGAACAACTGTGAATCCAGATGTGGTCCTATTCGAGTCCAACGTCAGAGAATTTGTGCCTGAAGAGGTCGAGCATGGAAGCTGGCACATGACACTGCCTCGAATGTTGCTACCATCTTGCCCAACACCTGCATACACCGGAGAACTGAGACCAGTGGTAATTGTAGCAGAGACTGGATCCTGGCCTGTAAATCTTGAGGCAGAAAAACTTTCTGGCTCCTGGTATCAAATAGGAGACCTAGAAACACCATCCTCTGAGAGGAATTTAGAGAAGATTCTGGGAAGTTCACTATCTACCCGAATTACTGCAGAGAGTCTATTGTGAGTTTCAAGTGTTGGTGAAGAAGTGTCTGTGATGGGGCCTTAAGCAACATGTCATCCAAGTAAGGAGTGATGTTGACTCCCTAACACTTCAGTAGTGCAACCATTTGGGCCATGATCTTTGTAAACATCTAAGGGGCCGTGGAGAGACCGAACGGGAGAGCTTGAAACTGGAAATGCCAAGGGCCAAATGCAAATCTTAAAAGATGTTGGTGACCCTTCCATATGGGCACATGCAGGTATGCATCCTTTATGTCTATGGAAGCCAAACATTCCTCCGGTTCCATGGAGCCGATGATTGAACGAATGGATTCCATTTTTAATTTCTGTACCAACAGATACGGATTTAGAGACTTTAGATTTAAAATGGGCCGAAACGTGCCGTCCGGTTTGTTTATGAGAAAAAGACTTGAGTAAAAGCCCTGACCCTGTTGTCGTTCAAGAACCAGAAGAATTACTCCATTTTGTAAAAACTTTGAAGTTGCCTGAATGAGCGCTTGTCACCTGGAGGGATTGCACGGGAGACGAGTGATGAAAAATCTTTGTGGGACTGGTTTCTCGAGGTCCAAAATATATCCGCGGGATACAACCCCTGACACCCACTGATCTGGTTTCGACAGGAGCCATACCTCCTTGATCTGAAGTAACCGAGCCCCAACCACCAATGATCCCTCCGGAGACCCCGAACCATCATGCAGCAGGTTTGTCGTTAGGTTTGGTGGCTGGTCCACGAGTTGCCTGGGTTCCTCTACCTCAGAAAGCACCTCTGCGTGGAAGTCTTGAAAAGGCCCGGAAGGACTGGAAGTTTCCACTACCTTGAGTACGAAAGGACCAAAACTTCATAGGTTTCGGATTCTGAGGGGCAACAGGAAGAAAAGGGCTCTTACCCCCCGTGGTATTGGAGATCATCTTTGTGAGTTCCGAGCCAAAAAGAAACTCCCCCTCAAAGGGGACAGCTGTTAAGGTCTATTTTGAATCGGCGTTCCAAACCTGAAGCCAGAGAGATCTTCTTGCTGTTACAGCTGAGGCAGATACCACTGACTGGAGTGCGGCAGAATCCAAAAAGGCTTCACCAACATAAGCGAGTGCTTCAGAAATTTGTTTTGCTAATTTAATCCGCCGAATCGTCAGATTGCATCCCAGACACTACTCATGCTAGCCAGTAATCCACAGCCCTTGAGGACCCAAGAGCCAGCGTGGATTGGACGTAGAGAAATACCTGATAGGGCAAACATGGATTTAAGAATCGCCTCTATCTTTCTATATGTAGTGTCCTTCAGGGTCACCAACTGCACTGAAGGTATAACCATAGCCTTCGCCAGGTGTGTAATAGGAGCATCTACCTTCGGGGCTGCTTCCCAGAATTTTGTGTTCTCCTCTGCAAATGGGTACAGAAATCTAAATTTCTTAGGAGCCTGAAAACGAGCATCCTGCTTTTAAAAAATCCGTAAAATGCGAATAAGAAGGGAAAACAGCTACTTGTCTTTTTAAAAAGGCTGTTGACGTCTCTGCCACCGCAGTATAATGAAGATTAAGGGGGCAATTCAAATGTTTTAAAAGTTGGTTGGGTGTCTGTTTTTTCATGTCTATTAGATAGGAAAAAAGAGACACCCAACTGACTTTTCAAACATTTATATTCTCCCCTAAGAGTTTGACGAATGGCTTCTATCAACAGTCTGACTCCTGAACTTGTAGACAACTCCTCTTCTTCCCAAGCAGAGGTATCCTCACACTCAGGATCTACTTCACCTTCTTCCAGGGGGGAAGTTACGGAATCTAATTCCTCTCCTGGGAAGGTTATAGTGGGCAACGGCTGCGGAAGTTTAGTGGCAGTGGTAGTACCCGAAGTCACTATCTTATTCAAATGCTGGGCTAAGTCAGAGAGTCACTTGCTAATATTTCTCGCCCATGGGGGCTCCTCAGAAGTTTGTCCTGAATCAGTACCCGATTGGGACCGACGCAAGTCTGCTATAGCATCTGCCATGTTCTTGGCCCACAGAGGCATACACTGATCCGCAGAGCCTCCCTGCTGCTCTACAACGGCCGTACCAGAGCACGCAATACAGAGAGTACCTGGGTCCTGGGTTGAAAGTATGGAGTCACACTGTGAACAGGCAAAATAAACAAAGCCTGCTTTACCTTTTGTAGATTTGTATGGCTTATTGGCCATAGTTACTGGTAAAATATCTACAAGTGACTCAATGGGGTATATTCAATTGAAGTTGAAAGCTGCCGTCTGCCGAAAAGAAGTCAGTTTTCAACTTTTCTAGGTCAGAAGGGGTTCCGACCTATTCAATCTAACCCCAAATTATTCGCAAGTCAAGGAATTCGACTTGTCGAAAAGCATGTGGATCGGCGGAATAGCTCCTGATCCGCGTGCTTGTGTAGAAAACGGGGCCAAAACCTACAGGTTTTTGCCCCCTTTTCGACCATCTCAATTCGACTTTAAAAAAAGTCGAAGTGAGATGCGGGAGCAGAGACGGGGAGAGCCGCGGGAAGCCAGACAGGGAGAGCAGCGCCGGAGGATGCATCACAGACGCCGTTCAAAGCAGCGTCCATCCGGCAAGACCTCGCTTGCAGGAGCCGGATGGACACTGCCGTGAGCGGCGGCTGTGATGCGGGGGCGGGGAGAGGCAGAGAGACGGGGGGGATGGGGGAAGAGCCGCGGGCAGACGGGGGAGAGCAGCAGCTATATAGCCGCTGCCGTAGTGCTCCTCTCCCCCGTCTAAGCTCCCGCATCTCAATTCAACTTTTTTAAAGTCAAATTGAGAATGCATTGAATAGCCCAGGTTGGATCCATTCCGGCAAATCAATGTCGGAATGAATCCGACTTCAATTTAATTTACCCCAATAAGAAGAATAAGTAAAATATGCACAATAGAGAATTAAGACTAATGCATAAATCTCTTCTAAAAATGTGCTCTGTAAAATATAAACCCCTCCTGTTGGAAGAACAGGGTGAGTTAGTGACTGATAGTGAGACCTACAAAAAAATAAAAAGGCTATCACTGTATTACAGTCTATATCAAAAAACATTATCTACAATACTTGCTGTTGTCTGGTCCCCTCCTGTACTAAACAGGGTGAGAAGCTAATCCCTGTATGAGAATTATTGCAATGTGTGAGAGTACGTGTCCTCAATGCTCCGGTCTGTAGCACAGCAAACGTGGGGAAGATGGCGCCTGCAGCTCAAGTCCGCCCAAACAGCCTGTGGTCAGCATGTCAATCCGAGCGGGAAGACCAAGGCGGGAAATGCCTACTTCCCCTTCTGTTCTTCCGCAGCGGCTGCACTGTACTATCCCCTTCAGTGAAGGGAACGTGGCTCCGTTACTGACAATCTGGCGGAAAGCGGGGAGAGCTGACCACCCCTTCAGTCCTGCTCCGCCTGTGTACAAGTCCGCTGCCTCTAACAGTGTCTGGCAGAAGTAAGCCTGAACAGCGCGCCGCTTACATCCCCTCTGACCGCTCCATACAGCACCGCAGCTCACCTACGTCAAGGAGGGGGAGAGTGGGGGAGTAGAGAACACCACACATGCATCTCATACTGCAGAAACAGCCCAACACTGCCCATACAGATTGTGGCTGTCCTACCGTCCAGCTGCCTCCTCGGATATCTGTCCGGATAGAGAGCCACAGTGACCTAAGTATGGTGACAATCCAGAGGCTATGTAGAGTGGGAAAACAAAGCTTATCTAGCTAACCCCACTCTAGCTGTACTTGTCTCCTGTATACAGGGACTATGTACATTAGAAAACTCCAAAAACAAAAGAAACCTAACTAAAATCTATAGGCAAAAAAACCTGTGCCTGTACTCCACAAAACTTAAACTGAGGTGATTCTGTGACACACTGGGGATGTGAGGGGTTAGATGGGGGAGGAGATAGTTTCTATAGGTTCTGTGCCAAACTCCCTACCCACACACTCTAACTCATCAGTAAGTGTGCATCGTCCCCCAGATGAATGAAAGAGAAACACATTACAGGTTGAGTCTCCCTTATCCAAAATGCTTGGGACTGGAGGTATTTTGGATATCGGATTTTTCCGTATTTTGGAATAATTGCATACCATAATGATATATCATGGTGATGGGACCTAAATCTAAGCACAGAATGCATTTATGTTACAAATACACCTTATACACACAGCCTGAAGGTCATTTTAGCCAATATTTTTAATAACTTTGTGCATTAAACAAAGTGTGTGTACATTCACACAATTCATTTATGTTTCATATACACCTTATACACACAGTCTGAAGGTCATTTAATACAATATTTTTAATAACTTTGTGTATTAAACAAAGTTTGTGTACATTGAGCCATCAGAAAACAAAGGTTTCACTATCTCAGTCTCACTCAAAAAAGTCCGTATTTCGGAATATTCCGTATTTCGGAATATTTGGATATGGGATACTCAACCTGTATTATTCTTTATTTACACAGCGCTGTACAATGAGGGGGGACAATGACACAAATTACATACAGTGACATGAAGCCCAAGGTAAAATTACACATGCCCAAATGAGCTTACAATCTAAGAGTGCTGAGAAACACTGTACATATGGTAATGGAATAGCAATGGCAGTTGAAGTATTATCAGCTCTGAATAATAAAGCTACCATTTCTGTACAGTTACCGAAGTTGTGGAACAGTGGGAATGGGAAGAGACAGTGGCAGAGACGTATCAAAGCTTGGAGAGAGATAAACTACCAACTAATCAATTCCTGTCATTTTTCAAACACAGCCTGTAATGTGTGTGACAGTAAGGAGCTAAAAGGATAAAGTACTAACCATTCTCTAATCTTTGATACATATGTCCCAATGTGAGATGGAGACATGAAACAATAACTAATCCTTGTACACATCTTAAAACAAGAAAAAAAGCCATTTGTTTCCCCCAGCACCCTGAATGATAACCGTAACCAGATTTAAATTCCACATAATAATAGAATTTAGAGATCTTCCCTAGCGCTATATCTAGGTGCAGGGTGTGGCACCCCAAAACACCAGCATAAGCCAGAAAGCCCAGCGTAGCATACCAGTGAAAAAACTATAGTGTTAATAAATTAGTATTTAGGAAGCCGAAGCTATAGAGAAAGTGATACAAAAATGAAATGCAATTAAAATAGAGAAATAGTGTTAAAAAATTAATAAGTGAAAAGTGTTAATAGAATGTAAGGGTATGCCACACTAAGGCCATCCAGCTCAGCCAGTCCAGAGGCACCACACCTCACACCTCCATTACCCCAGCCACATGTGGCTCCTTGCTGGTTAATCTTAGACCCAGATTGGGGTAATGGAGGTGTGAGGTGTGGTGCCTCTGGACTGGCTGAGCTGGATGGCCTTAGTGTGGCATACCCTTACATTCTATTAACACTTTTCACTTATTAATTTTTTAACACTATTTCTCTATTTTAATTGCATTTCATTTTTGTATCACTTTCTCTATAGCTTCGGCTTCCTAAATACTAATTTATTAACACTATAGTTTTTTCACTGGAATGCTACGCTGGGCTTTCTGGCTTATGCTGGTGTTTTGGGGTGCCACACCCTGCACCTAGATATAGCGCTAGCGAAGATCTCTGAATTCTATTATTATGTGGAATTTAAATCTGGTTACGGTTATCATTCAGGGTGCTGGGGGAAACAAATGGCTTTTTTTCTTGCTTAGAAATACCCCTCCCTTTCGAGCACCTGAATGATATCACTAAGCTAATTGAGCATCTACCAATATATACACATCTTAAAACAGCCAGCTTCCAGCTACCATAATGGTCCATAACCATTTATCTTTACTGAACTTCTGGCTCTATAATACATGTACTATGTGAGGATGAAACATCTCTAGTTCTAGGTCTGGACAAATTTCTCTGAAAATTAGGAGTTAAGGATAAAAGTAAGGCACCTGCAAAAGTTTCTGAGTCATCCAAATATTTTTAGAGGTCTGTCCACCATGCCACAGATATTTTAAATTCAGTCAGTGCCCAATTACACTAATTACTGACATGGACACTGGCTGCCAACAAGATGCGACACCTATTCTTTTTCCGCAGATCACAGCAACAGGGTTAGAACATGAAAAATGATCATCATCACATGCAGAGGACATTGTGAAATACATTTAAACCAACAACTCCACAATTAAAAAAAGAATAGAAAATGGATGACAAAAGAATGAAACATTTCACCAAATTGGGGAATATCGATGCTACAACTGCAATATTTACAGTGAGGAACAGGGCAGCTAGACCTCTAGAATATCCCTACAACTGTTAGAGGAGAGAGATGTTAGGATGAATGGACATGTACAGTAACTAGACAGTGGTACAGGGTATGTAGAGCATGCAGGAACCCAAACCAGGGGACCCAATGCTGCCCACCCTGCACCCACCATTTTTCACTGCTACTGCTGGCCTGACTGAAGTATCACTATCAAACAACTACTCGGCGTGTTCTGTGTTATCACATCTGCAAGGTAGAGGGACAAAACATATCTGGCATAGGAAAACTTACCACAACTTCTTGTAGGCTGTTAGGTAGGCTGACAGTGGACACACCATGAGAAGGTCTTTGTAGTATGTCAAGATTTTGGAGCGGTCCACCCACACTATGACTCCTGGTAAGTGACGCCACTCTTTTTGGTGCACTGCCATTTTCTAAAGACTTCATTGTGTCTTCACCATGGATTTCACTGGAACCGCTGTACAGCAAATATGCGTTTACAGTATAGTAACTCAAAATGATATACAATTTCTCCAGAAGAACTGATCAAAGCAATCACAACAAGCATTGTATAGTATATAGATTTTATAGAACTATTTAGTGCGCAAGGACAGCAGCTGTGATAGTGTTACTCTCCTATGAGGTTTCCTCTTACCCTCACAAGTGCAAAAATGTAAAAAAACGGGGAGTACACTTAACTAGCGCTATCCGTATTTTCTTCTTTTCTTTCACTTCAATCCAATGATACTTCTTTTCTCAGAACGTGATAGCACGTAGACATGTGAGAGAAATTTTCATATAGTGAAATACTGTTTAATATACATATACAATAACAAAGTGCAATTAGATCAGATTTTGACACAATCCTTTAGGAAGCGAGTAGAATGAGTAATTACCGGAATCAGTGGGAACTGTAATTAAACAGTCCCAAACAACGCATATGTCCCAATATGGGTGCTCCGGATCAGTCCATATGAGTACAGATGGTAAATGCTGGATCCTGGTTGTTTTACTGCAAACACTCTCGCCCCCTCAGGAACACCAACGCGTTTCCACCCCTGGCTAGGGGTCTTTTTCAAGGTATGTCAGAATACTGATCACTCCAAACGATCCCATATTTAAATACCCATCCACCAATCACTATACAGATGACACACATGAATCCAATGTTAAAATTAATCCTTCCCGGATTGGTCCACTTGTGATACCGTCTCCAGCACGGCATTTACTTCCGCATTCACGGGTTCCCATGGTAACAGGCCTCCCGAGTTCTGTGCGTCGCGTCACTTCGTCCGAGGTCCCGGCTCCCATTACCGTGTATGCTGGTTGTCAAGGTGACGTGACTCCTCGATTGTCTCCGTCACGTTACTTCCGGTGTCACATTTTAAATGTACAAATCTCGTTAGTTCATACTCGTTTTCCATATTTGGATGAACTCTTGCATACCTATTGTCCTTTATTCACTAAGGTTTTAATCAATTTATGATAAGTTCAAACCTAAAAAGGGCCGAAAGAGGAGATCACTTATCACTTCCGGTAACAACGAAGAGAAATGTAAACAAACACACATATTTGTTCTTTACAAATAAATAAATAAACAAATAACAGCTAAAATCTTCTAATTGTAAATTAATAACAGAAATGGCAGCATTGTTTCATTACATCTATATTTTCTGTGACTATAACAAGAAAATAAAAATAACAGCAGTATTACTAAAACAACATAAAAATTGATAAAAAATGGGGATAATGCAGGAATCTTAAATAACAGCTAATATATTGATATTTAGAAAGGGAAAAAAATTATAGGAACCATTTTACTTCAAAATCCAAGTTAAGGCCACCTGGTTTAAGTGTTCCTAAATCAAAGATGGCCTTCATTTCTGCCTTTGCCAATTGGTTAGTTTTATCATTCCGGAAAGAACAAATATGTGTGTTTGTTTACATTTCTCTTCGTTGTTACCGGAAGTGATAAGTGATCTCCTCTTTCGGCCCTTTTTAGGTTTGAACTTATCATAAATTGATTAAAACCTTAGTGAATAAAGGACAATAGGTATGCAAGAGTTCATCCAAATATGGAAAACGAGTATGAACTAACGAGATTTGTACATTTAAAATGTGACACCGGAAGTAACGTGACGGAGACAATCGAGGAGTCACGTCACCTTGACAACCAGCATACACGGTAATGGGAGCCGGGACCTCGGATCGCGTCACAGGAAGTGACGCGACGCACAGAACTCGGGAGGCCTGTTACCATGGGAACCCGTGAATGCGGAAGTAAATGCCGTGCTGGAGACGGTATCACAAGTGGACCAATCCGGGAAGGATTAATTTTAACATTGGATTCATGTGTGTCATCTGTATAGTGATTGGTGGATGGGTATTTAAATATGGGATCGTTTGGAGTGATCAGTATTCTGACTTACCTTGAAAAAGACCCCTAGCCAGGGGTGGAAACGCGTTGGTGTTCCTGAGGGGGCGAGAGTGTTTGCAGTAAAACAACCAGGATCCAGCATTTACCATCTGTACTCCTATGGACTGATCCGGAGCACCCATATTGGGACATATGCGTTGTTTGGGACTGTTTAATTACAGTTCCCACTGATTCCGGTAATTACTCATTCTACTCGCTTCCTAAAGGATTGTGTCAAAATCTGATCTAATTGCACTTTGTTATTGTATATGTATATTAAACAGTATTTCACTATATGAAAATTTCTCTCACATGTCTACGTGCTATCACGTTCTGAGAAAAGAAGTATCATTGGATTGAAGTGAAAGAAAAAGGAAGAAAATACGGATAGCGCTAGTTAAGTGTACTCCCCGTTTTTTTACATTTAAGCATTGTATAGTATTTTGCCCTATATATATATTTAATAACTGAGAAAAATAAAATAGATCTCTTTTTTTCCCAATGTCAATTGATTATAGTAGTGGGTGTCTTATTATGCTGAATAGTTTTATGGGAAATAAAAACAGAATATATGGAAAGCTTCCATAAGAATTTTACAGGATAGTTAGGAAAGGGTCTATTCATGAAGCAGTGAAAAGTGTGGAGAAGTGAACCAGTGGAGAAGTTGCCCAAAGCCACCAATCAGCATTGAAGTAACATTTATAATTTGCATATTACACAATTGTACGGAGCAGCTGATTGGTTGCCATGGGCAACTTCTCCACTCTTTTTACTGCTTCATGAATAGACGGGTTCACTACGGCTGGCCGGCGGTCGGGGTCCCGGCGACCAGCATCCCGGCGCCGGGAGCCCGACCGCCGGCTTACCGACAGCGTGGCGAGCGCAAATGAGCCCCTTGCGGGCTCGCTGTGCTCGCCACGCTACGGGCACGGTGGCGCGCCACACTATTTTATTCTCCCTCTATGGGGGTCGTGGACCCCCACGAGGGAAAATAAGTGTCGGTATGCCGGCTGTCGGGCTCCCGGCGCCGGTATACTGAGCGCCGGGAGCCCGACCGCCGGCATACAGAAGACCACCCGAATAGACCCCTGATTGAGTTAGTCAAGAAGCTAGAAAGAAAATGTTAGTATAGGCCGCAAGAGGCAAAGCAGACACTGGAAAATGAAAGTCATCTGATGGAATCTAACCCTTCCTACCCACCCACAAATCTTCTGAATAAGGGGATGCTTCTACAGTATTAGGATAATTCATACTTAACCACACAGCAACCAAAAAAAAACATTGAAAAATAAATTTACTTTTAATCCAGAACTTGTGTAAAGCACATAATTCATACTCATATAAACAACATAACAACATGAGAGACTGAATCATCATTTACCAATGTACACTATGAAATAAAAGAATTCCTGGTAACGATGGCACATCTACTGAAAGTGAAATGTACTCCAGTTATTTTTAAGTATGAAATATCCCTGGACATGAAAGGATGATGGCTTTTAATATATGTCAGTAATGGTGGCACTTGCAGATGAATTCAACAATAAAAAGAAGAAAGAGTTGGCACAGTGGTAATAAGAACAGTACAATGTTACCTGTGACTAGCAGATTTACTTGTCTGTTCTGCTACATTATCTGACAAGTTGATCAGGTCATTGACTGTGGGGGCCAATTCCTTTTTATGGTGAGAGGTCCCTATTGTTGACTGGTGGTTGCTACTTTGTAGACTATCTCCCGAATTACTTGGCTTGAGGAAGAAACTGTGGCAAGATTAAACCAAAAGCCTTAAAAATGATACAGGACATAAACAATGTATTCACTGCAAGATTAGAGTTATGAAGTTCTGAAAATTACTAAAAAAATTACTTTTCACCAATGTATACTTTTTAGAAAACACAAAAAGTTCAAAACCGGAAATTAATACCAACAAACCTGGCAGAGCCACGCAGGTCCTTGAATTCAATGTTTAGGAGAGGCAAGAAGGTGGTTTTACAGAATGGACATGTGGTGTTCAGGTTTGAATCATCTGCTGTCCAGCCTGCCATAATTTCTTCATCATAAACCAATGCATCACATGCTCGGCACTGACAGCAACTGGACATCAAAACCTGCAGACATCAGGTGAAATCTGAATTTTAATAGGGCAAAAATAACAATGTATAAATAGCTACTAAAAATGCATTGGCATTGCCACAGAAAAAGGCATACATTCTCACTAGAGGTTAATAAATGTTGAACTACTGATATGACAGATCCTTCAACTAGCTACACACTATACAATGTTCTAATCGATCAGCTGATAATTTTATTAATATAAAATCCATCAGACGTTAGTACAATATGCGCGCTGGAAGAGAAAAGAAAGGACTATAACACATACTGTACCTTTAATGAAGAAAGGTGGAGGACTAAATCCAAACCAACCTGTAAGACAGACAGGACTCGCGACAGATGGAAAGATCAGGGTCTGAAAACTTGAGTCAAACACCAAAACATGTTCTCCTAACCCGGTGATAGATCCTGGCAGAGGAAGGCTTCCAGGCATCAAGCATGTTACAAATGACTGCCTGGAAAATTCCTTAGCGCTCAAGATTCACCCAGTGAAAGCGAGACGATCCAGATGGAAGCACAGGCCTGACAGACAGAAGATTCAGGGAGTGGAAGATATAGCAGAGTGTTGATGGAAAGACCCAGAAGAGCCACGAGGATTATGGTGCTGCCTTCCAACTTGTGGAATCATTGAAATTGGAGGGAAGATGTACGTGAGTGGGAAGATTCACCAAACTGCCAGGGCATCCATTAGAAGAGCTTGTAGATCCCTGGTGCGCTAGCAGTATCTCAGCAGTTTTTGGTTGTTTCAAGACGTCATGTCAATGTCCGGCAGGCTCTAGTGGAGCACCAGGAGCAGAAAGATGTCTGGGTGTAGGGCCCACTCAACAGAGTGTACATCCTAGAGGCTTGGGAAGTCCACCTCCGAATTTTGGACTGCTGAGAGAGTCGGAAGATGACACTCTGCCCACTGAAGAATGTGACCTACTTCATGGCGCTGTGACTGCCGTCCTGATGATTTATGTAGGCAACGGCACGCAAGAGTGGATCGATACTCGACAAAGACTCAAGAATGTGCAAATCTTAGTCTGCAACGACCGAAGTTTGTCCATGGGAAGGAACACCCAGGGCCGGTGCTAGGGTGTTTGGCGCCTCCTTGCAAACTATAAACTTGTGCCCTCTCTCCAATACTTAATAATGGGACAGCAAGCACCGAAGGCACGTGCCACAAAAAGGGGTGTGGTCTCACAAGGAAAGGGTGTGCCCAGACAATTGCACCCCCAATTTACATTACGCCACACAGTAGCTCAATCTTATTCACATTACACCGCACACAGTACTCCCGATTCATATTATACCACATAGCATTGTCACTTAGTCACTTTACGACACACAGTAGTGCCCCTTATTCAGGGCTTTAAGTGGACCTGGAGAGTTGGTGGAACTACATATGTGTGCCCTAACCCCCATACCTTCTAAAGGAACAGTGAACGCCGAAGGCGCGCGCTGCAAAAAATAGGATTTTAATACCTACCAGTAAATACTTTTCTCTTAGTCCGTAGAGGATGCTGGGGACTCCAAAAGGACCATGGGGTACAGACGGGATCCGCAGGAGACATGGGCACACTATAAGACTTTGAATGGGTGTGAACTGGCTCCTCCCTCTATGCCCCTCCTCCAGACACCAGTTAGAGAACTGTGCCCAGGGAGACAGACATTTAGAGGAAAGAATTTATTGTTTAAACACGGTGAGTGTCATACCAGCTCACACCGCGAACACCAGCTGATGGCATGAAAAACATACAGCAATATGCTGACCGAAAATGTAACACAACCTGTGTGTAAACACCACCAATAATCACATACCGCATGCCACGGCATGAATAACAGCAGCAACAGACTTGATTGAAAAGAAACACCACATGAGTGTAACCACAACCAAAAGCTGCAGATACAATACGCACTGGGACGGGCGCCCAGCATCCTCTACGGACTAAGAGAAAAGGATTTACCGGTAGGTATTAAAATCCTATTTTCTCATACGTCCTAGAGGATGCTGGGGACTCCAAAAGGACTATGGGGTCTATACTAAAGCCATATATATTGGTAGATGCTCAATTAGCTTAGTGATATCATTCAGGTGCTCAAAAGGGAGGGGTATTTCTGAGCAAGAAAAAAAGGCATTTGGTTTCCCCCAGCACCCTGAATGATACCAGTAACCAGATATAAATCCCACATAATAATAGAATTCAGAGATCTTCGTTACACATATTTGCGCAAATGTGTGGTTAAGCCCCAAAGCCGCACCAGTGGAAACTGCCGAGATCAACTTAACAAAGCCATCCCCAAACCAGGTTTCACCTTCATAGGGAAGATACTCCAGTATTTCTTGGGAGTCAAGCCTTAGCATTCCCTTGGCGAATCCACCACGCCCTCCTAGTCGAGACGGTCATGGAATCGGCCCGCGAACCCAATAGTCTCATACCTCTTGTAGTCGCACGACAGCAAGCTGCAATGTTCTAGATAAGACCCAACTCAAGGAATATCTCATCTCTCCCCAGGGTAATTATATCGGATGACAAGGTAACCGACCATTTCTGAATACAAGCACTCCCCCATGCGTATGTAATGCCAATATCATCAAAGCATATAATTAAAATATCACTTAGCTTCCTGTATACGATCCTTTGTGACAGGCCAGGGGTTGACTTTCACTTTATTCTATCTACGGCGGGAAAAGAATAAACACTCGGACTCCTCGTGAGGATTTGTCATCTTGTCACGGCTGACCTAGAGCTGTATCAACAGAGCGACCAGCACATGAGAAGGAACAACATCACTTCAGCATTCAATAGAAATTGTAATATAAATATACACATTTAAATACACATATACACACATATATCTATATATACATCTCATATATATATATTTTGTCAGGAACAGCAGGGTCCCTAGTGACATTAATGTGTTCTGAATGTGTATGAACATGTACTGAATGCCAAAGTTGTGGATCTAATCAGGAAACATTATGGTCGACATAAGACATAGTATTCGTCGACAACAGGGAGTAGTAACCGGGCAAAATAACATTCTTGCAACCCCGAGGGGTTTGAGGGAAATATATATATATATATATATATATATATACACACACATAATTTTAATATCACGTATGTGCTCGAGTTACCTCTCAATGCAATCGTACCATACATATATACAGGTATAGGTTGTTACATTATCATATTAAATTACACCCAGTTATAACAGTTGGTGCCGACAGGGTCACCCACATACGACAGTATTTACTTTGGAAAAGCTTACAATACTGACATTTCATCTCCTGAATCAAGTACCATCAGGAGTCGGCAATGCCGACAGAGGGATTCCCATAGCCGTTTGTGGCAGAGCACTCATACATGTCGACCCACGTGTACTAAAACACCGCCTGACATCGCTATAATGGGTAATCCAGTATGACAGGGAAAACACAGAAATCTTTAACAACTCCTTAACCACAATACTCATTTATATACATATATATAAATCTATAATGCACTAAACAACTGTGCCCCCGCTCGTTTTTCACTGTTAGTGTTCAACGGTGTTTGTGGCGGGGCCAGCGTCTCTGTGAGGAAAAAATGGTGCTGTATAGAGTTGTGAGGGCTACGCCACGCCCCCTTCTCGGCGCGCTTCAGTCCCGCTATTTTTTTACTCTTTCTTTATACTGGCTGGGGTCAGTATACAGTGCCTATGCACTGTATACCTCTTTGCCAGGCATGTATGTGAGGTATTTTTGCTGCCCAGGGCGCCCCCCCTGCGCCCTGTACCCTTGTAGTGCCGCTTGTGTGCGGGAGCAGTGGCGCGCAGCGCGACCGCTGCGCGGTACCTCAGAGACCCTGAAGTCTTCTGCCGTCACTGAAGTCTTCTGTTCTTCTAATACTCACCCGGCTTCTTTCTTCTGGCTTTGTGAGGGGGGTGACGGCGCGGCTTCGGGAACGAGCAGCTAGGCGAACCAAGTGATCAGACCCTCTGGAGCTAATGGTGTCCAGTAGCCTAAGAAGCAGAGCCCTTGAACTCAGAAGAAGTAGGTCTGCTTCTCTCCCCTCACTCCCACGATGCAGGGAGCCTGTAGTCAACAGGTCTCCCTGAAAATAATAAACCTAACAAAGTCTTTTCAGAGAAACTCAGGAGAGCTCCCCTAGTGTGTGACCAATCTCTCTGGGCACAGAGTCTAATTGGAGTCTGGAGGAGGGGCAAGGAGGGAAGAGCCAGTTCACACCCATTCAAAGTCTTATAGTGTGCCCATGCCTCCTGCGGATCTAGTCTATACCCCATGGTCCTTTTGGAGTCCCCAGCATCCTCTAGGACGTATGAGAAAAGGGGTTAAAAGTAAGGGACGTGGCCACACAATAGTACCCCCAATACAAATTCCACCACACAGTAGCACAATATTATTGTTATTACACCGCTCCTACTTCATATTATGTCACACAGTACTGCCCTCATATTCACGTTATGCTACACAGTTCCCATGATAGCAGTGCCGCTTATACACACAATAATGCAGACAGAATCAGTGCAGCTTATACACACAATAATGCCCACAGTAACAGTGCCGCCTATACACCTAATAGTGCCCACGGTAGCAATGCCGCTAATATACATGACCACCGTATCTGTGCTGCTTATACATATAATAAATGTCATCGCCCTCCCCCCCCGTGTGTGTGTGTATAATATAAATATATATATATGAGTAAAAGTAGAGACAAGGGCGCCTTCTAGTGTCTGAATAAGTATATATAGTGTATACCCAATGTGAATAGGAAAGGGACACTACTTATCTGGAGCATATATTTTCCTTCGGTCCCAAGACCAATATTGGCACATAAAAGAGATAAAGGAAATATAACATAGCGCGTACCATTTTCATACCATTATTCTGCATAAAAAACCTTACAGGGATGGACAAATCCCATCATTTAAAATCCGCAGCCAGGGATAGTTAAAAGGTTTTTACAAATTTTAATACAACACATAAAAACAAATGTCTACATGGAAAAACCGGTACATCAAACTTTTCATAAATATCCATGGAAATAGTAACAATGCAAACGTACAAGAAATAAGTATATAAAAAGCTTATCTGTCCATATGGGAGGTTCAGGTACAGCAGTCCCAACGCGTTTCGTCAATAGTCAGACTTCATCACGGGGATATATGTATACACACACACACACACACACACACACACACACACACACACACACACACACACACACACACACTATATAACTCTGGTAAACAATAAAACTTGGAAGCACACAGTTGCAGCAGGAGAATCCATTACAGCAGAAAACAAGGTTTTCAAAGAGTTAAACTCACTTTTGGCAGAGTCAGGCTGCCCTGAACACACTCAAGCTCCTGCATCAGCATGTGGAGGCCAGGGGGGAGGGCTCAGAAACCAAGTGCAGGGAGATCAGAGAAGGCTTCATGTCATAAATAATTTACCAGCAGGAACAGAAAGTGAAAGTGGCCAGCCTGTGTGGACGGAGTGAAACCCCTTCTGCGTTCTCTGCTGGGAGGGAGGGAAGGAAGGGGAGATCAGCGCCACGGGTGCACTGGACTCTGGAGCCTCTTGCTGCCGGCACCACTGCCTATACAGTCTGATAGGCGCTGTGGCAGCCGGCTGCAGCAGCACACAACAGCAGAGTCTCAGAACAGGGAAAGCGCCTCTCTGAAGCCGGCGACTCCCTTTGCAGGCTCTGCTGAGCGGGTTGCGCCGACTCTGGGAACACCCACTGAATTCTGGAATCCAGCAAGGCTCCTAAATGCAGCATCTCCTAAGACGGAGTCAAGGTGGATTTTCGCCAATTATTGATCCACCCGTGAGACTGTAGTAAGTCCACAGTGAGGAGAATGTGATCCAGTGAGTGAGCCAGAAGGAACATGTTCTCCAGATAAGGCAGATAAGCGTTGATGTGAAACCACTAGACGGGGCTGAGAAGTCTTCTTGGTATCTGCTGCTATAGCCACACAATCAAGAGTGTTTTAATGCCTGTATATCTCTTTTAGCTGCAGCTAATTCTGAATTTACATTCTGAATCATGCTTTTAAAGCTGTCTAGCCAGTCAGGTGCTTGTGAGCTAGGACCCTGTAGAGACAAGGAACATTGCTCACACATGAGTGACTCCGCTGAGGACGGGGTAGAGTTACAAGCAGCACACATAACCATGTCCACAGACATCTTACACAATAGCAATACAGCGCAACTCACTGATCAACACCTCCACACAGACCCTAGAGAGCCCCTACAGTGACACTGAGGAGCGGACACCAGCACACAGAACACAACAGCACAGTGTGTAGAAATATGTGTATGACCTGATATTAGTGCAGCGGCGGTACCGCTTGCGTGCTTCCCCGTCTATGAACCCCTGGTACCAGTGTTACAATCTGTAGCAGCGTGGGTCCTGGAGGAGCAGCGTGCATGCAGCCTTGAAGATCCGCAGCAGCAGGAAATGGCGCCTTCCCACCGCTGGTCCCGCTCCGGGAAGCCCCGCCCCTTGTAATGACGAGCTGTCTCTACCATAGTTTATACTGGCAACGTAGTAGAATATGCATTGTACAGTACACACAAAGCCTTGAGACAGTGAGCACTGCGGGGCAATAGCCCTGAGCCAGTTTGTCCGCGGCGGGCACCGCAGCTCCGGGCCCGTGACCATCGCGCGACGTGGCGCCAAAACTGCACCAGGGACCCGCTAACCAGGACCCCGGTTTAACACTCACCTCACCTTGTAACTTTGGCATGTGTTAGAGGGTGGCGGCTAGCTGCTGGCGTGGGCACACATACTAACATTGTGTGATCAGTCTCTCAGGAGCTCAGTGTCCTGTCAGCTGGGATTACGGACCATTAACCCTCAGGCGGTTGGTTTAGTCCCCCCTCTAAGTCCCACGAAGTAGGTATCTTGGTTGCCAAAAACAGCTCACTGAAAATAATAAACTAAAATAAAAGTAAAGGAAAGATCTCTGGAGCTCCATAGAAACGCACACAGCTCCTTGGGCACATTTTTCTAAACTGAGTCTGGTAGGAGGGGCATAGAGGGGAGGAGCCAGCGCACACATACACATACTAAAGGTTTTTAAAGTGCCAGGCTCCAGTGGAACCGATCTATACCCCATGGTTCAAGACCCCAGTATCCACTAGGACGTAAGAGAAAATAGATTTGACTAGCCTGGACTATGTGAGCATCTACCAGAGGAGAGGATTCCCATATGGAGCTATCCGCACCTGGAAACAGATAAAAAGCAGCAATGCACATACAAACTTGGAAGCGCTTGTTAGGGTGGTAAAAGGTCTTAAAGTTGCGCAGAGGAAGGGAACTCAGTAACCACCTTCTTCTGATGTTTAAATACTGGCGTATCTGACATACATGTCTGGTGAGAGTCCTTGATCAAAAGTGTGGACTTGAACTGCCTAGATCAGGGTCTTAACATCCACTTGTGGTAGGGAGTCCTCTGGGATCGATATGTGAGGTAATGGAGACATTATCCGCATGAGACATAACCAGACAGGGGGATAGAACTGTTCCATCTGGTAGGCTTGCATTTGGACAGGCTGTCCTTGTCAAGCATTATTTGGAGAGATACAGACACCTGCAATGTTGGTGGTTTTGCGGAAGCCGCAAATTACCCTGTGCAGGTAGACCAGCAGGGGGTGGGGATGTGGGGGTTATGAGCTGCTTAACTAACTGCATCATAACCTATGAAAGCGTGGAAGCCCATGCTGGTTCCTGATTGGAAGTTGTGGCCAAAGGGACCTCCCACTGCGTTGCTGTAAAACACCGGACAAATAGACCCTCGTGGTCCAGAACCTGAGGAGAAGCACCTCAGCACAGATCCTACAGTTACGCAACACGGGAGTGCCCACACCACTGGCTGCTTTGCCCTTGGAAAGACATGTGAATGAAATTTCAAGTCTGTCCCCACACACAAAAGTTACCAAAACAGTTGTGTGTTATGAAAGGGTAGTGCAGTGAATGTTAACAATTATATTAACAAGTGGGGCTATGCAGAAAATTGAAATAAGTGGCAATACCAATAAACAAATTGGTGTTCACTGAAGTGTGGAACAAGTAAAAAAGCAGGATCTTAATGCATATAAAACAAATCGGCAGAAAGTGCTGAACAATCCAACCCCAACAGGGGGAGTAAGGAGCTATATGTATAACCTGACCAGAAGAGTGAGGTATACAGGGAGACAGGAACCAATGCTACTCTCTGTAGGGTTGCGGAGGCATTCAGTGTGGTTAAAATGGCTGCCCAGCTTCTCCTGGAGGGAGAAGAGAGAGGCATATACCCTGTGGTGGGAAGCCTGCATGAGGGAACGCGCCAAGGTTTGGGTGAGGGGCTAACAGGGAAAGCCTACCTCCCGCTTCTGGCAAGGACCCCTGGGCAATGGCCACCACAACAGTAATGCCCTGTTGTCCAAAAGATGCTCTGGTGGTTTCATGTGGGTGCAGAGACAACCTGGGCCGGCATGGCCAGTGGTTTCCCTCACCGGCGGTGAGGACTGCTATGTGTGTGGCTCCTTGTAAGCAGGGAGCCGCCTCATCTCCTGCTGGGCGTGCCGGAGCTTGGCCGAAGTCACCGACCCAGTTGCCAGTGCTGCGGCTGCCGATGCAGCAGTGAGGGTGTCTTATAGGACGCTGACTCACAGCCAGCTCAATCAAAGTAAAATAGAAAGATATAAACAAAAACTATAATGAGGCTGCATAATAGCAGCTCCTGAAAAAAGTGCCTACTCCTACAGGCACCAAACGAAAACTATTTCCCTACTGGCTGGGGACAGGGTATAAGGGAGAAGGAGCCTGAGCTGCTGAGAGAAAAAACTTAACTGTTTGGTGCCAAGACTCATCACCAATACCCAATGAAATAAATATTCCCTTAACGACTGAATTATCTGACATGTACTGTTGACCAACATTTGATCAACTTCATCCATAGCATACAAGCGGAGTGCTACTGCAAACTAGTAAATAGTTAATTTGCTTTACACAACCAAAACATAAATACCTTTTAATGAGCAATCAAATACTTAGCATAGCCCCATGCCGGACTTCAACAATCTATGCCCAACATAACAGCCTTATATCCACCATTACTAGAACACTACCTAATACATATAACTCCGGGTAGCATATTAACTCAAGGTCTACAGAAAATACTCGTCCTCAGGATTCATATAGTCAATCTGCTCTACCTTCACATCAAGCTATGTAAACAGTTTTAACAGTCATAACACAATCATACACAGAGGTGTGCTTTGCATTATTACAAATAATAGTGCAGTAATACCTTTAAGAAACGCTAAGGTGTTTAATCCTTGGTTAAATGTAAAGCTCTCCAGTCACCTCACCACTGCCTTGCATATTAAAGTAGACATGTCATCCAGGGATCTGGTCGAGATCCCGGCAGTCGAAATACCGATGACGTAATCCCGACACACAGCTCGGAATGCCAGGCCAGCATCCCAACCGGTATCACAATCCGACTGACACACTGCCGAGCTGCAGGAGAGGTAGGCCACAGGGGGATACCTATGTACGATTATATCATAGATATACGCCAAACCTCAAGAATATTAACTTAATGGAGTCTAAACTGTATTACAGGTTCCGTTCCAATGATGTTTATATGAGAGCAGGGTGGGCAGCATATATACCCGAGTGACACTGCCCTCCATTTCTATACCTACTGCTGGCAGCACCATACAGTATTTCCAGATATGTCTTCAGAAAGGCAGCAACAGAGTCTTTGCTATCTTCTGTACATGCACCAGCTTTTGAAGACATTACTGGAAAGATGGCACCACCTGCAACAGGTATGGAAGGTGCTCGAAGCATGTGGGGGGATCCCTCTGCCCACAGTTCTCCAAGGTACACTGATGTTTCTCACTGTAATAGTAGCGTCACTTTTGGACAGCTATTAGGCTCACTCACCTCCATGGCGCAGTTCTGAAAGATGCTTGACAAGCTGGTATTTTGAGAAGATCCATGTTCTGACCTCTCGGACTCCTGGCCTCGCAAACCTCTACCTGGAGTAGACTCACCTTTAGATAAAAACATTAAAAAAAAGACTTCAATAACCTATACTCAAATATATATTCTCAGGGGGAAGGAGCTGCGTGAGAGATAAGCTATGTCGGTTGGAAGAGCTGTGTGAGGGATAAGATGTGTCAAAGGGAAGAGCTGTTTGAGGGATAAGATGTGTCAAAGGGAAGAGCTGTGTGAGGGATAAGATGTGTCAAAGGGATGAGCTGTGTTAGGGATAAGATGTGCATAATGGGCACCACTACTAACGGCTTTGCATAGATGCACTGGGTTGGGCATGCGTGACCGTCAGCAAGATGTCCAGCGGGGAAGGGGGGGTTGCGGGATGGGGCAAGCGGAACAAGTCCCTTGTGGGCTTGCTGGCGAGCTGCACTTGCCACAGGTTCTATTACCACCCTATGAGTGTCGTGGACACCCATGAGTGGGAATAGTCCCTGCTAGTCGGCATGCCGACTGTCAGGATTCTGAGGGGCGGGATGTAGGGGGAGGTAATGTGACCGGCGGTCTCCTGGCCGGTCACATAACTACATAGACCCCGACGCACTATGTGTATTGGGGCACTACTACTGTGGGCATTGTGTAAAAGGGGCACTACTGTGTGTCATAACATGAATAAGGAACACTACTATGTGGTGTAATGTGAATAAGATTGTGCTACTGTGCAGCGTAATTTGAATTGGGGATACTATCGCATGACCACACACCTTTCTTTTTGAGACCACACCCCTTTTGCGGGGCTCGCAGTCCCTTTAAAAATTAAGTGCCGGGTGAGAGGGAGGCGAGTTCCACCACTTCTCCAGGACCACTTTAAGCACTGGTTGTAACATACCGTATTTTTCGGACCATAAGACGCACTTTTTCTCCCCAAAAATGTGGGGGGAAAAGTATGTGCGTCTTATGGAGCGAATAAGACGTTTGCGGGTAGCGGCGGCCGGCGGGTAGCGGCGGGTCCTGGATACTGCTGCGGCCACATCTCAGCAGCAGAGCCGGCGTCATGTAAACTCACCCGCTCCCCCCCACCTCCTCAGGAGACGCTGGGAACCACTGGTACTGTCGGGTAGCGGCGGGTCCTGGATGCTGCTGCTGCTGCGCCGTCATCAGCAGAGCGCGGAGCGGCCACATCTCAGCAGCAGAGCAGGTGTCATGTGACTCCCCCGCTCCCCCCCACCTCCTCCCTCCTCAGGAGACGCAGGGAACCACTGGTACTGTCAGTGTGTGTATGCTGGCTCTGATGTGTGTGTGTGTCTGTGTATGCTGGCTCTGACAGAAGGCTGCACTGTATTCTTGAGTCTGAGAAATCACAGAAATATCTCTTAGAGGTCAGAATATTTTTTTTCCAGTTTTCCTACTCTAAAAACTAGGTGCGTCTTATGGTCAGGCGCGTCTTATGGTCCGAAAAATACGTTTTGTCTATATGTTTTATCAAATAACAGACCACATACAAGTGCAGACAACATATAACATAATACTAAAATACATCTATTTTCATTGTACATCAATAGTCAATAAGGTTTTTATCAAAACATACTACTCTTCTCCAAAACCCCCATTCTGTCCAGCCACTTTCAGAATAACACCCACAATAAATTGTATTTAGTGGCTTTTTAAAGTCAACAATAATTATAGACATTTACACAGAGTAACCAACAAAATCTTTGGTGATAAGTTAAGTATTTTAGAGATTACAAAACTTGAATCTGACATACGGTAAGTCTTCCTAGTTTCAGGTGTCTTTAATACAGCTCCAAGTTATGCGATTTATGGGTCAGAGACTTTTTTTTCTCTTCATCTGATCATCTGCACTTTGGTCAGCTAACATTTGAAAGTTTGAGTAAGTAAGGCTTCAGTGAAACTGAATAGCATTGCACAGGGTGCAGCTGTCATGTCTACTACAATCTTCAACTCATAACAAATAATAAAACCCACATGGGGCCTGTGTGCCAACCACTATAAACTAGCTCTAAGTTCCTGTGAACAAACTGTTTAACTAGGGGAGTCATTTGGAATATTTATTTTCCTAGATTTCAAGTGACATGGGGTGTGAATGGGGTCATATAAAACCTATTGCCAAAAGAAAATATTGCACTACAGGTTGAGTATCCCTTATCCAAAATGCTTGGGACCAGAGGTATTTTGTATATCGGATTTTTCCGTATTTTGGAATAATTGCATCCCATAATGAGATATCATGGTGATGGGACCTAAATCTAAGCACAGAATGCATTTATGTTACATATATACCTTATACACCTAGCCTGAAGGTCATTTTTGCCAATATTTTTTATAACTTTGTGCATTAAACAAAGTGTGTCTACATTCACACAATTAATTTATGTTTCATATACATCTTATACACACAACCTGAAGGTCATTTAATACAATACTTTTTATAACTTTGTGTATTAAACAAAGTTTGTGTACATTGAGCCATCAAAAAACAAAGGTTTCACTATCTCACTCTCACTCAAAAAAGTCCGTATTTCGGAATATGAATATTTGGATATGGGATACTCAACCTGTACCACTGTCCCTGTAATAATAGTACTAGCCTTTTATGCTGTAGCAATATTATAATGTAATGTTAGTACAATCTGCACACATAATGAACACACAATGCGCCCGCAGAAACATGAGTAGATATATTATAGTCGTACTGTTGGAGTAGCTCTGTTTATTTGTGTCTCCACTGCTGCTGCTGCCCAGGCTGGTGCTGCTGTGGTTCAAACTGCTGACAGAAAGTCCTTGCAAACTTGTCTTGGAAGTGGCACCATCACCAAGAATGTGGTCTTCACCACTCAGAGGAAAGCGAGCATCACTGCGATGAACATCTTCCTACAATATAGAACAAGACAATGTAAGCAGGAGCAATTATAGAATGTGGGTGAACCTAGTCTATCTGAAAACCCAAACCTTACTACAATTTATATTACACATTTCTTTAACATTTATATATATCAGTATTATGATATACAAATAAGATAGAAACCTATTTACAGAATTATCTGATATTTAGCTCCACCACAAAGGTGAGTGATCAAGACTGCTGCCTCAATTTGCCTAAATATAGGCTCACTCTTGAATTTGGCCATTTAATATCAAGGTACATTGGGATTTGAAGATGTTTGGCCTGTCAAAAAGTAAAATGTAGTATACTCAGTTGTGCCTTGTTCATTATTTACTGTAATAACTACATACTGTATGATTGGTGTCAAATATTGTGATAACACTAATTTCAGCTAGAGCAAGATGTAAAAAAAAAAAAAATGACAAAGTGAACTATACTTTGTTCACACAACACGCTTCCATATTTCTATCAAAGTCTGTCCAACACTGCAAAAGCAACTAATACCCCTTTCACATCGCACAAATAACCCGGTACCGACACGGCATATTGCCGTGTCGAACCGGGTCAGTGTGCGATGTGAAAGCACACTGGCCGATTTAGCGGGTCACCTGACCCGGTAAATCAACCCGGTAAAAAAGAAGGGTTTTACCCGGGTTGATTACCGGGTCAGGTGCGGTGTGAATGGGAGCCGTGTTGATGCGACACGGTTCCCATTCACAAGATAGGGAGAGGCGGCGCTGGAGATGAGCTCATCTCCCGACGCCGCCTCCACCCCCGCCCCTGCTGCTGCGCGCTCCGTTGTTATGGCAACCGACCCGGTATATTGCCGGGTCGGAAAGCCAGCAGCGGAGTGCAAATGCCGGATCCCACCCGGTAAGTACACGTTTGTCTTACCGGGTAGGATCCGGCATTTGCAGTCTGAATGCAGCATAACTCTGAACAATACATTTATCCACAGGGCTGAGTACAAAAACCAGCGAAACCAAGGTGAGACGAGGTGCCATTGCAGACATTTTCATGCCGTTCCAATGGCACTCCGCCTCGCTTATGGCCAATTGAATTGCTCCCTTACTATTAATATCTTAAAAATTCTTTGTTTTTTATGTACTTTAGCAAATATTTCTTACATTTGAAAAAATGATAACTGAATGGAGTTAGACCCTGATTTCAGCACAGGACACTATTTCAAATGCCCGAGCAGATTCACATTACCGCACTCAGTCCCCCTTCTGCCTCTGGGGGGGGTGGGGGGTTTCTGGGGTTGCCGGTATTTCTGGAAATGGGAGCGAGACCGGGAGTGGCAAGGCCAGGGTCTGCATCTATGGACGTATAAAAGGCGCCCTGCGATGACCATCGTGAGTAAGCTGGGGCTTACTCAGCTGTCTGCCAGAAACATTGAGACCATCGGTCGCATCTCAGGGATCGCAAGTGCAGCAAAGAGATGTCTGTCACCGCCTTCTGTATTTGCGGAAGACGGATTTGCAAACCCACTTGATAGCGACTTTGCAAATCCGTCTATTGCTGAATCAGGCCCTTAGACAAGAAAGCAATAATCACCGGGAATAAAAAGTGTAGCAGTCAAACTGGGAAGGGAGGACAGATAGTATTAGATTCTTAGGGCTTTATTGACTAAGCGACAGCTTGCAAAAGTTAACATCTCCCGGCGTGTCGAATCCAGAAATTCAAAAGGGCAAAGCCCTTGAAGGCAAACGCACAGTGTTCTGCTATTATAAACATCACCCTTTCACATCTCCAGCCTAAACGTGCCACGAAGCAGCAACTCCTGCAAGCCACAACTCAGCAAATAAACCCTTGAGACTGTAGGCTCCATTAATGAATAATACTGTGTAACAGGTGGAGAGGGGAATTATATAATAGGTGTTTCAGGGGCTAGCATGTGTGGAGGCGGTTCATTATACGGTAGCTAGGAAAACGACATGTATGTACAACATATTAGGTGAGGACATGTATAGATAGATCTATAGATAAAAAGATAAAATGGTAAGATATTGAGAATATATTTATCAAGGCTTGGAGAGTCATAAATTGCACGGTAATAAAGATTTCAATAAAGCATTGAAAAGAGTGGAAAAGTGAGCCTGTGGAGAAGTTGCCCATGCCCTATATCCTCACCTAATATGGTGTACATACAATTTCCTAGCTAACGTATAATGTACCGCCTTCACACATACTAGCCCCTTAAACACCTAATAATAAGATTTTACTTACCGGTAAATCTATTTCTCGTAGTCCGTAGAGGATGCTGGGGACTCCGTAAGGACCATGGGGAATAGACGGGCTCCGCAGGAGATAGGGCACTTTAAGAAAGCTTTGGATTTTGGGTGTGCACTGGCTCCTCCCTCTATGTCCCTCCTCTAGACCTCAGTTAGAGAAACTGTGCCCAGAGGATATGAACAGTACGAGGAAAGGATTTTTGTAATCTAAGGGCGAGATTCATACCAGCCACACCAATCACACCGTATAACTTGTGATAAACTACCCAGTTAACAGTATGAACAATTAACATAGCCTTGGTTCAAGACCGACCAACTATAATATAACCCTTATTGAAGCAATAACTAAATACAAGTCTTGCAGAAGAAGTCAGCACTTGGGACGGGCGCCCAGCATCCACTACGGACTACGAGAAATAGATTTACCGGTAAGTAAAATCTTATTTTCTCTAACGTCCTTGAGGATGCTGGGGACTCCGTAAGGACCATGGGGATTATACCAAAGCTCCCAAACGGGCGGGAGAGTGCGGATGACTCTGCAGCACCGATTGAGCAAACACAAGGTCCTCCTCAGCCAGGGTATCAAACTTATAGAACTTCGCAAAAGTGTTGGAACCTGACCAAGTAGCCGCTCGGCAAAGCTGTAATGCCGAGACCCCTCGGGCAGCTGCCCAAGAAGAGCCCACCTTCCAAGTGGAATGGGCCTTAACTGATTTAGGTAATGGCAATCCTGCCGTAGAATGCGCCTGCTGAATCGTGTTACAGATCCAGCGAGCAATAGTCTGCTTTGAAGCAGGAGCGCCAACCTTGTTGGCCGCATACAGAACAAACAGAGCTTCCGTCTTCCTAATTCTAGCTGTTCTGGTCACATAAATCTTCAAAGCCCTGACCACATCCAGGGACTCAGAGTCCTCCAAGTCCCGAGTAGCCACAGGCACGACAATAGGTTGGTTCATATGAAAAGATGAGACCACCTTGGGCAGAAATTGAGGCCGAGTCCTCAACTCTGCCCTATCCACATGAAAAATTAGGTGTGGGCTTTTATATGATAAAGCCGCTAATTCTGAAACACACCTTGCAGAAGCTAAGGCCAACAACATGACCACTTTCCAAGTGAGGTATTTCAACTCCACTGTTTTGAGTAGTTCAAACCAAGGAAACTTAATACCACGTTAAGATCCCAAGGCGCCACCGGAGGCACAAAGGGAGGCTGAATATGCAGCACGCCCTTCACAACAGTCTGTACTTCAGGAAGAGAAGCCAATTCTCTTTGAAAGAAAATGGATAAGGCCGAAATTTGGACCTTTATGGACCCTAATTTTAGGCCCAAATTAACTCCCGTTTGAAGGAAGTGAAGCAAACGGCCCAAATGGAACTCCTCCGTAGGAGCAGCTCTGGCCTCACACCAAGAAACATATTTCCGCCATATACGGTGATAATGTTTCGATGTCACATCCTTCCTAGCCTTGATCAGGGTAGGAATGACCTCCTCCGGAATCCCTTTTTCCGCTAGGATCCGGCGTTCAACCGCCATGCCGTCAAATGCAGCCGCGGTAAGTCTTGGAACAGACAGGGCCCCTGCTGCAGCAGGTCCTGCCTTAGAGGAAGAGGCCACGGATCTTCTGTGAGCAACTCTTGCAGATCCGGATACCAAGTCCTCCTTGGCCAATCTGGAACAATGAGAATTGCTCTGACCCTTCTTAGTCTTATTAATCTCAACACCTTGGGTATGAGAGGCAGAGGAGGAAACAAATAGACCGATCTGAACACCCATGGTGTCACCAGAGCGTCTACCGCTACCGCCTGAGGGTCTCTTGACCTGGCGCAATACCTCTTTAGCTTTTTGTTGAGACGGGACGCCATCATGTCTATTTGAGGCAGTTCCCACCGATCCACGATCTGTGTGAAGACTTCTTGATGAAGTCCCCACTCTCCCGGATGCAGGTCGTGCCTGCTGAGGAAGTCCGCCTCCCAGTTGTCCACCCCCAGGATGAACACTGTTGATAGCGCGCTTACATGGCGTTCCGCCCAGCGCAGAATCCTGGACGCCTCTGCCATGGCCACTCTGCTCCTTGTGCCGCCCTGGCGGTTTACATGAGCCACTGCCGTGACATTGTCCGACTGAATCAGATCCGGTTTGTTCTGAAGCCATTCCTCTGCCTGGCGTAGGGCGTGGTAAATGGCCCTTAACTCCAGGACATTGATGTGGAGACAAGTCTCTAGACTTGACCAGAGACCTTGGAAATTTCTTCCCAGTGCGACAGCTCCCCAACCTCGGAGGCTCGCGTCCGTGGTCACCAGGATCCAGTCCTGAATGCAGAACCTGCGACCCTCTAGGAGGTGAGCACTGTGCAGCCACCACAGGAGAGATACCCTGGCCCTGGGAGACAGGGTGATCCGTTTCTGCAAATGTAGATGGGACTCGGACCATTTGTCCAATAGGTCACAATTGGAAGGTCCTCGCATGGAACCTGCCGAAGGGGATGGCCTCGAATGAAGCCACCATCTTCCCCAGAACTTTTGTGCAATGATGCACAGAAACCTTTTTTGGCTTTAAAAGGTTCCTGACCAGGGCTATGAGCTCCTGAGCCTTCTCCACCGGAAGAAAAACTCTTTTTTGGTCTGTGTCTAGAATCAGGCCCAAAAAGGTCAGACGCGTTGCAGGTACTAGCTGGGATTTCGGTAAATTGAGAATCCAACCGTGCCTCTGCAACGTCTTCACGGACAGAGACACGCTGTCCAGCAACTTCTCCCGAGATCTCGCCTTTATAAGGAGATCGTCCAAGTACGGGATAATTGTGACTCCCTGCTTGTGCAGGAGCACCATCATATCCGCCATTACCTTGGTGAAAATTCTCGGGGCCGTGGAAAGACCAAACGGCAACGTCTGAAATTGGTAGTGACAATCCTGTACTGCAAATCTCAGAAACGCCTGATGAGGGGGGAAAATCGGAACATGAAGGTACGCATCCTTTATGTCCAGGGACACCATCCAATCCCCTCCCTCCAGGCTGGCGATGACCATTCTGAGCGATTCCATCTTGAATTTGAACCTCTTCAAGTACAGGTTCAGGGATTTTAGATTTAGAATGGGTCTGACCGAACCGTCCGGTTTCGGTACCACAAACAGGGATGAATAATAACCCTCTCCTTGCTGGAGATGAGGAACCTTGATTATCACCTGTTGAATGTACAATTTGTGAATTGCCGCTAACACTAGCTCCCTCTCTGACGGGGAAGCTGGCAGAGCCCATTTGAAAAACCGGCGAGGGGGCATGTTTTCGAATTCCAGTCTGTATCCCTGGGAAACAATCTCTATTGCCCAGGGATCCACCTGTGATTGAACCCAGACGTGGCTGAAAAGACGAAGACGTGCCCCCACTTGATCTGACCCCCCCGGAAAGCCCAAGCGTCATGCTGTGGACTTTGCGGAAGCAGGGGAGGACGTCTGCTCCTGGAAACTAGCTGAGTGCAGCCGTTTTCCCTTGCCTTTACCTCTGGCAACGAAGGACGATCCACGTACCTTCTTGTTTTTATTGGAACGAAAGGACTGCATTTGATAATGCGGTACCTTCTTAGAATGCTGCGGGGGAACATAAGGTAAAAAATTCGATTTACCAGCCGTAGCAGTAGAGACTAGGTCCGAGAGGCCTTCTCCAAACAACTCCTCCCCCTTGTACGGCAATGACTCCATATGCCGCTTCGAGTCGGCGTCTCCCGTCCACTGTCAGGTCCACAAGAGCCGCCTAGCAGAAATAGACATAGCGTTTATTCTAGAGCTTAGTAAACAAATGTCTCTCTGAGCATCCCTCATATACAAGGCAGTATCCCTATCTAAGGTGTCAATCTCCGTAGATAAGGAGTCTGCCCATGCCATGACAGCATTACAAACCCAGGCCGACGCCATGGCCGGCCTAACTATAGTTCCAGAATGTGTGAAAATGTGCTTCAGGGTGATTTCCTGCTTGCGATCAGCAGGATCCTTGAGGGAAGCAGTATCCGGAGAAGGCAGTGCCACCTTCTTGGATAAGCGTGTCAGCGCCTTGTCTACATTAGGCACAGATTCCAATCGTATCCGATCCTTCTGTGGAAAGGGATACGCCGTGAGAATCCTTTTGGGAACCTGTAGTCTCCGATCTGGAGATTCCCAAGCCTTTTCGCATAATTCGCTTAGCTCAAATGAGGACGGAAACGTGACCTCAGGCCTTTTCCCTTTATACATGTGAACCCTCGTGTCAGGGACAGGGGGTTCCTACGTGATATGCAAAACCTCCTTTATGGCAATAATCATGTACCTAATACTTTTTGCCACCTTCGGCTGTAATTTTGCATCCTCATAGTCGACACTAGAGTCAGTATCTGTGTTGGTATCTGTGTCAGCGACCTGGGATATGGGGCGCTTTTGAGACCCTGAAGGTCCTGGCTCCCCAGGAACAGGCACGGGCTGGCTACCTGACTGATCCCTAGCTTCAGCCTTGTCTAATCTTTTATGCAGCAGATTTACATTTGCATTCAAGACATTTAGCATATCCACCCAGTCCGGTGTCGGCGTTGCCGACGGCGACCTGACATTCAAGCACTCCCCCTCCACATTTAGCGAGCCTTCCTCATCAAACATGTCGACACACCCGTACCGACACACTGCACACAACCAGGGAAACTTTTTCTGAAGACAGTATCCCCTGAAAGGCCCTTTGGAGAGACAGAGAGAGAGAGTATGCCAGCACACACCCCAGCGCAACAACCTGGAGACCAACAGAGAATGTTTTTCCCCAGTGGCGCTGTATTATATTGTATCCGCCAATTATGTTCCCCCCACCCCCTCTCTTTTTAAACCCCCTTCACCGTGTGTAAGCAGGGGAGAGTCCGGGGAGCTTCCTCTCAGCGTTCTGTGGAGAGAGAAATGGCGCTGGTGAGTGCTGAGGGAGAAGCCCCGCCCCCTCGGTGGCGGGCTTCTATCCCGCTCAAAATCGTGAAAAAATGGCGGGGGCTCAATTATATACATGTACAGTGCCCAGCTGTACATGTATATACCTATTTGCCATCCAAGAGGTGTAACTATTGCTGCCCAGGGCGCCCCCCCCCTGCGCCCTGCACCCATACAGTGACCGGAGTGTGTGAGGTGATGTGGAGCAATGACGCACAGCTGCAGTGCTGTGCGTTACCTCTGTGAAGCTGAAGGCTTCTGCCGCCTGAGACGTCTTCTTGCTTCTGCTCTTCTGGCTCTGTGAGGAGAACGGCGGCGTGGCTCCGGGGGTGGACGCCCAGGACGAACCTGTGTTCACCCCCTCTGAAGCTAATGGTGTTCAGTAGCCGAGGCAGCAGATCCTATCAGTTAAGTAGGTCTGCCCCTCTCTCCTCAGTCTCTCGATGCAGGGAGCCTGTTGCCAGCAGTGCTCCCTGTAAAAAAGTGAAAATCCAAAACAAAAATGCTTTCTATAGCAAAGAACTCAAGAGAGCTCCCTGCAGTGCGCCCTTCATCCTCTGGGCACAGGATCTAACTGAGGTCTAGAGGAGGGACATAGAGGGAGGAGCCAGTGCACACCCAGAATCCAAAGCTTTCTTAAAGTGCCCTATCTCCTGCGGAGCCCGTCTATTCCCCATGGTCCTTACGGAGTCCCCAGCATCCACTAGGACGTTAGAAATATATATTTCCCTTCTCCACCCATTATATAATTTGAATGGAGCCCACACCGGCTCCTAACTGCCATGTCACAGGCTGTGTTTGAAAAATGAAAGTTAGGAGCTGATTGGTTGGTACTTTATCATCATACAATTTACCACTCTGCAAGGCTTGATAAATCTGGGCCTAAGTTTGTGTGATGAGGTTGAGTGGTTTGAATATGATCTGGGAAAGGTTCTCTTGAGTAAGATGAGAGTTTCGGAGGACAGCTGAGAAAGATACATGACTATTTGTGAGGTGGAGTGGATAGCGGTCCTATCTTGGGTCCTGCCTGTGGGCAAGTACCCGAAACTGGACTGTATGGGTAAAGACCCCGGTAGGTGCTCGGCATCTCAGGATTCTTCGTTCCTGAGCCGTGTCCAACTATTCACATGGTAATTTCACAATACATTGTGCACAACCCTTAGCCATAGTGCCAAACTTAGCCTTAGTGGCTTTTGCCTCGTCAGTCATCACCCCACCAAACCCTGCTCTAAGCAGTCGGTGTGAGATGTAAAATAAGCATAACTAGATTCCTAATAAATAAAAATAACTTCCACTGAATTAGCACAACACAAGAAAGATAGATCCTGCAGGTACTAGTCCTTCCAGGATGGGCTAAAACTGGGTCTGCAAAGGAGAGGAGCTGATGCAGTGTGTAAAGTTACAGAGGAAGTCCAGACTGCAGAGGAATGGCATCTGTCACTTCATTGCAATCACACCTGGACCGCACGACAGCAGGGAGGGAGTTCAGGCATTCACCAGGGTTCTTCCAGTCCCCAAGCTGAGAAAAACAGTGGCTGAGCCAATCTGTTGGGGCTGCCTGGAGTACGCGCGCCCCCAGATGACAGAGTTTCCGCATAGACCCATCAAAATTACGGCGTCAAGAGCGCACTGCCCCCCGCACCGTCAAAAAGGGCGAGAGAGCGTACCTGTCCACGGGTCCAGATGGTCTCCGAGAAGACTAGAGTGCACACAGCAGGTGCTGCGGCAGGACAAGCTCCCCCACCCCCCCTGCTGCAGCAGGACAAGACACACAGGCTTCCTACAGCCGCTGTATCCTCCCTGCACATGCCGGAAGCAGCACTCAGTCTAAATAGAAAATAAACATAATAGTTTACAAATAAAAGCAAAAAACTAGCTACAAATGCGCAACTCCAGCAGGCACTTAAAACACACTGGCCTCATGGGACTTGCAGAGGTGAGGAGCTTATGGTTACAAGTTTTAGTGCCAGCTCCATGGTACCCAACGGCAACCCCCATGGTCCAGTGTATCCTAGCCTGGATGAGAGAGAATTAAGCATTATGATGCAGAGTTGAATATAAGTATATTGGTTAGTGCAGGGTTGTACACATTTTGGGGGATATCCAATTAGCCCCGGACGACAACGGGGCTGTTTCACACAAAAACACACAGGTTTCACTGAACCTGTGAGTTTTCGGGAGAACGTTTTTTTTTTCTTACAACCGATCCATCTGGATAGCCTGTACAAAAAAAAATTGGTGAAACATCATAAAAATGTCGATGTTTTACCGGGGATAATTGGATATCCCCCTTTGAATGCATCTTAAATTATGACAGAGGTGTAACTGGGTTCTAACGGGGCGTTGTCACATAGGCAAAGTTCAGTGGGGCATGATGGCAGAGATGTGGGCTATGCAGCATTAGGATGAAAGGTAAATGCACCCGTTGAGACATATTTTGCAGCAAGTATTCACTGGAGCATGTATGCAATGCTGATGATAACTAGTAAGAAATAAAACACATTTAGGTGGTGGCCACACCTCAAGATATTGTGCATAAGGGAGAAAGATATGCATTTATTCCCACGCACGCAACTGGATTTCAGTCTAACTCTGCCAGGTAGTGTGGATAATAGAGCGACAATGTATAGGCCAACAGTCAATAGGTCGACATGTATTAGGCCGACAGGTTGAAAAGGTCAACACAAAAATGATCAACTTTCTGTGCGTTATTTTAGCCCAAATCTAACCTAATTCCTAACCCTCCACTTAGGTCTTAACCCTAACCATGTTGGATCTTTCATTGGGATACCCTCTGTCAGTGTGGGAATTAAAGCAAACTGTTGTGGGAAAAATATAAATTTTTAAACATTACTCGGAGCAGTAGAAATTGTATGACTCAATGTAGCAATCTGTAAGAGTTAATAAAACTAATCATATATAATTCATGGAGGAAGGACACTTTATTGGAAATGTTTTCCCTACATTACATTTAACAAAGGCTATAAGCAGTGAAATATCTGCACTGTTAAAAACAGAAAAAAGATTACAGCCATACGGGAGTTTATGGAGATGCCCTGCCACTAGTTTTATGTTCATTTAAATGGTGAGCGGTAGCTATTGTTTCCGGAGGCTCTGGCGCAGATATATTAAGCCTGGAGAAGTGATAAAGCAGTGATAAGTGTTAGGTGATAACGCACCAGCCAGTCAGCTCCTGTAATTTTTCAAATCCGTAATGATTGGCTGGTGCGTTATAACCTTGCACTTATCACTGCTTTATCACTTCTCTAGGCTTAATACATATGCCCCACTGTATCATTTCATTGCTCTCCCCCCAAAAAATGCCGGTCGCTAATGGTTGCTTTATTATTGTTGACTGACAATGCCACTGCTGTACAATATACCCACAAGCAGATTACAGTTGTTATTACGCTAATTTAGCATTCATGTGACCAGGAAGTAACTACAGCTGTGCAAGCAGTGCAGCTGCACAGGGCCTAGGGGGCAGCATCATCGCTGCCAAATGGCATCTGCTTTTGGCTTGCAGGGGGCCTGGAACTCCTTTCAATGACCTAAGCATGCACTCCTCAGGACTGTCTGGAGCATACTTCATATGCAGTAGGCACTGCTCTTGTTTCTGGTGGCCCCTCCCCTAAAATATGACATCATGACATCATATTAAGGGATGATTTTCTGCCCTGCTACGTCACTGCATCCACACCTCTTATACTGTAAAGTCACAAAGAAAGGACCATCCCCTACCTGTGGTTTCCTGTCATTGTATATAATTTGTGACATCCCATCAATGAACAAGCATGTATATTATGATGATACTTAATTAAAGAATAATAATAATAATATGCTGTGCAAATAAGTAATACTCTGAGTGTCACATACAACACTGGATTCTAACATTCATTGACTCTCTTTGAGCAGCAATTGTGTATTTACAAATTATAGATGCCCTATTGCATACCATTACAAGCACCACCATGGAAGTTAACGATAAGTTGGTTAGCTACCATGGGAATTCTTTGCTGTAAACTTTACATGCAACTTTTTAGTAATGGCATTCTCAAAATTCCTATGCTGAAATGTACAGTATAGCATATATAGTGTTGTTTCCTCATATCACTCTAGTGCTTGTATGTGCTAGCGTTGTGTTAAAGAGCTGGCTTAAAATAAAATAACTCCAGCAGTGAGGACAGCGGTTGTTGGAATGGGTATGGGTCGTTGGATAGACACAGCTTAGGTCGACAGTCATTAAATCGACCATGGAAGGTCGACATGCATTAGGTCAACAGGGACAATAGGTCGACATGGTCATTAGGTCGACATTTACTAGGTCGACAGGTCACAAGGTCGACATGAGGTTTTTGGTGTAGTTTTCTCCGTAAAGTGACGGGGAAACCCAATTAGTGCACCGTGTCCCCTCGCATGACTCGCCATGCTTCGGGCAAGGTGCCTCGCTTCGCTCGGCCCAGATTACCGCTCCAATCGTAGTCCACATGGATCATTAAGTATGAAAAAATCCCCAAAAATGAAGAAAAAAAAGTGAAAAACTCACGTCGACCTTTTGACTTGTCGACCTTCAGTGGTCGACCTAATGAGGGTCTACCTAATGACCGTAACCCGTTGGAATTTTGGCAATGTCCGTAAACATGGTTTAGTTTGTTTTTACGGATTTCTCTGATGTACTTTTTGATGTGTTTCATTATTTAGCATTTTAGTTAGTATGCAGGCAAATCACCACTATTTAGCAATCTTCTTCATGTTCCATTTACGTACAGATGAATGTAGAGAGAAGTAAAATGAATGCAGATGTTGCAAACACACCAAACCATAGTATGAAGTGTTTTTGAACCAGCGTACACTATGCATCTGTTTTTCATAATCAAATAGCTTGAGTTACTATTGCATAAAAGGTTTAAAAGATAGCAAAAAAACCCCAAAAACCAACATACTGGGGGAGATTCAATTCTTTTCACCCCTTTCCACACCCGTTCTGTTTTTGACCTCAGGGACGTTGTATCATTATTTCAGCTTGCTACCCCCGCAGTAGCGAGGCACCCAACCCTTTTCACAGTAAACCTGATTACTATGGGTGCAATATGCGCGATAACGGAGATCATTTTAGAAAGGAAATTGGGCGTGATAGTTCATTTGAATCTCACCCATTTTATGTAAAGGGCAGGTCTAGCCAGGCCTGTATAAAAGTGTAGCTTTCAACTGCTCTTAAGACAGATGCCAAAACAATGAAAATAATCAGGACACAACATACAAGTTGATCTAAACTACATTTTTCAAATAAGAAAAATTCTAATATTTACATCTTTTGTTACATTTTAGAAGTACTGTATTGCTATCCATTAATAACGTTAGTTTTTACTGATGGACATAATACATTAAAATATGCCACACACCTCATCGTCGGAGTAGTTGTAGGCAGATGCCACTGCCCCCCACATCTTGCTTGCTACTGTGGCTGCTTGCTTCATGCTAGATTTTAGCACATCCATTTTGGGCCCAGTCAGTAGATGGTCAAGCTTTAGCCCAGGAAGCGAGTTGACCACTGAACCCAAGGAGCCATGCTGTGAGTTGTGGAAAAGTGCAGTCAGCGAGAGTGACCGTTCCTTCTGGTTTCTTAGGTGGTGTTTTGGGCTGGTAGTAAATGTTTTGGACCTGGATACTGAATTTTTCTGATTCTCGCTCTGCACATCAGGGGGAGGTATAGAATCTGTAGGCAGACTGGATCTCCTTTCAAGGCTACCTTGGTTGGGATTCCCGGTTTCCTTAACAGACTCTGTACTCCTAAGTTCTATGCTGGAGGATTTGCTTCCAAGAGGGCTTTTTAAGTTCATGTAGCTTTCAATTTCATCTGCTAGATTACGCGCTACAACAGGGGAAACAGTCTTCTCCTCAGAGGGAGATGGAACTTTCTCCACAGATTCTGACATTAGCAAAGATAATGGATCAAGACCCTTTTCCACACCTTCCCTTTCTACTGCTTTAGGCAGGCCATAAAAACTATTTCTCTTGTTTGGTTCCTCTGCCTCACTAACTGAAGCAGTAAGAAGATTTCTCTCTTCAGTGACTTTTAAAGCTTCAGATGCATCTACTGTGACTTCTTCTTTGACGGTATCTAATGGGTCAAATATTTCCTGCAATCTCTGCTCTGATAGTTGCTCTGCAGTTGGTTTGATTGTACCTCCAGGATTACAAGTCCAGCTCTCAGTTGTGAGAAGGGGTGTTTGGTTATCTATGCCTTCATAACTGAACTCTCTGTTTGCCTGTGGATATGGTGGTGTCTTCGAAAGTGCTGCTGTAAGGATCTTGGCATCTGCTCCCATCTTCATAGCAATCTCATTAGTTGTCATGTCGAGACTTCCTTTCTTTAGCATCATGCCTGCACGACTCTCTGCACTGAAGCTACAGCTTCTCTCAGAAAACACCTTCTGCCTCTTCTGAGCCCTGTCTCCAAGCTTCTTACCCTGCACATCGCTGGAAAAGACTGCGTCGTCTCCAGAATCCTGAACGGAGGGCTGTGGCCCTAGTGCACTGCCTGCAACCAGAGAAACATTTTTCAACACAGATCAATATAGCATTTCTAAAAAATAAGAATTTACTTACCGATAATTCTATTTCTCGGAGTCCGTAGTGGATGCTGGGGTTCCTGAAAGGACCATGGGGATAGCGGCTCCGCAGGAGACAGGGCACAAAAAGTAAAGCTTTCCGATCAGGTGGTGTGCACTGGCTCCTCCCCCTATGACCCTCCTCCAAGCCTCAGTTAGGTACTGTGCCCGGACGAGCGTACACAATAAGGGAGGAATTTTGAATCCCGGGTAAGACTCATACCAGCCACACCAATCACACCGTACAACTTGTGATCAAACCCAGTTAACAGTATGATAACAGAGGAGCCTCTGAAAGATGGCTTCCTAAACAATAACCCGAATTAGTTAACAATAACTATGTACAATTATTGCAGATAATCCGCACTTGGGATGGGCGCCCAGCATCCACTACGGACTCCGAGAAATAGAATTATCGGTAAGTAAATTCTTATTTTCTCTATCGTCCTAGTGGATGCTGGGGTTCCTGAAAGGACCATGGGGATTATACCAAAGCTCCCAAACGGGCGGGAGAGTGCGGATGACTCTGCAGCACCGAATGAGAGAACTCCAGGTCCTCCTTAGCCAGAGTATCAAATTTGTAAAATTTTACAAACGTGTTCTCCCCTGACCACGTAGCTGCTCGGCAAAGTTGTAATGCCGAGACCCCTCGGGCAGCCGCCCAAGATGAGCCCACCTTCCTTGTGGAGTGGGCCTTTACAGATTTAGGCTGTGGCAGGCCTGCCACAGAATGTGCAAGTTGGATTGTGCTACAGATCCAACGAGCAATCGTCTGCTTAGACGCAGGAGCACCCATCTTGTTGGGTGCATACAATATAAACAACGAGTCAGATTTTCTGACTCCAGCTGTCCTTGCAATATATATTTTTAATGCTCTGACAACGTCCAGTAACTTGGAGTCCTCCAAGTCACTTGTAGCCGCAGGCACTACAATAGGCTGGTTCAGATGAAATGCTGACACCACCTTAGGGAGAAAATGCGGACGAGTCCGCAGTTCTGCCCTGTCCGAATGGAAAATCAGATATGGGCTTTTGTAAGATAAAGCTGCCAGTTCTGACACTCTCCTGGCCGAAGCCAGGGCTAGTAACATGGTCACTTTCCATGTGAGATATTTTAAATCCACCTTTTTTAGTGGTTCAAACCAATGAGATTTTAGAAATTCCAAAACCACATTGAGATCCCACGGTGCCACTGGAGGCACCACAGGAGGCTGTATATGCAGCACTCCCTTAACAAAAGTCTGGACTTCAGGAACTGAAGCCAATTCTTTTTGAAAGAAAATCGACAGGGCCGAAATTTGAACCTTAATAGATCCCAATTTGAGACCCATAGACAATCCTGATTGCAGGAAATGTAGGAATCGACCCAGTTGAAATTCCTCCGTCGGAGCACTCCGATCCTCGCACCACGCAACATATCTTCGCCAAATGCGGTGATAGTGTTGCACGGTTACTTCCTTCCTTGCTTTAATCAAAGTAGGAATGACTTCTTCCGGCATGCCTTTTTCCTTTAGGATCCGGCGTTCAACCGCCATGCCGTCAAACGCAGCCGCGGTAAGTCTTGAAACAGACAGGGACCCTGCTGAAGCAAGTCCCTCCTTAGAGGTAGAGGCCACGGATCTTCCGTGATCATCTCTTGAAGTTCCGGGTACCAAGTCCTTCTTGGCCAATCCGGAACCACTAGTATCGTTCTTACGCCTCTTTGCCGTATAATTCTCAATACTTTTGGTATGAGAGGCAGAGGAGGAAACACATACACCGACTGGTACACCCAAGGCGTTACCAGCGCGTCCACAGCTATTGCCTGCGGATCTCTTGACCTGGCGCAATACCTGTCCAGTTTTTTGTTGAGGCGAGACGCCATCATGTCCACCATTGGTCTTTCCCAACGGGTTACCAGCATGTGGAAGACTTCCGGATGAAGTCCCCACTCTCCCGGGTGAAGGTCGTGTCTGCTGAGGAAGTCTGCTTCCCAGTTGTCCACTCCCGGGATGAACACTGCTGACAGTGCTATCACATGATTCTCTGCCCAGCGAAGAATCCTTGCAGCTTCTGCCATTGCACTCCTGCTTCTTGTGCCGCCCTGTCTGTTTACATGGGCGACTGCCGTGATGTTGTCCGACTGGATCAACACCGGTTTTCCTTGAAGCAGAGGTTCTGCCTGGCTTAGAGCATTGTAGATTGCTCTTAGTTCCAGAATGTTTATGTGAAGAGACGTTTCCAGGCTCGTCCACACTCCCTGGAAGTTTCTTCCTTGTGTGACTGCTCCCCAGCCTCTCAGGCTGGCGTCCGTGGTCACCAGGATCCAATCCTGTATGCCGAATCTGCGGCCCTCCAATAGATGAGCACTCTGCAACCACCACAGAAGAGATACCCTTGTCCTTGGAGACAGGGTTATCCGCTGGTGCATCTGAAGATGCGACCCTGACCATTTGTCCAACAGATCCCTCTGGAAAATTCGTGCATGGAATCTGCCGAATGGAATTGCTTCGTAAGAAGCCACCATTTTTCCCAGGACTCTTGTGCATTGATGTACAGACACCTTTCCTGGTTTTAGGAGGTTCCTGACAAGCTCGGATAACTCCTTGGCTTTTTCCTCCGGGAGAAAAACCTTTTTCTGAACCGTGTCCAGAATCATCCCTAGGAACAGCAGACGAGTTGTCGGCATTAACTGGGATTTTGGAATATTCAGAATCCAGCCGTGCTGTTTTAGCACTTCTTGAGACAGTGCTAATCCCATCTCTAGCTGTTCTCTGGACCTTGCCCTTATTAGGAGATCGTCCAAGTATGGGATAATTAATACGCCTTTTCTTCGAAGAAGAATCATCATCTCGGCCATTACCTTTGTAAAGACCCGAGGTGCCGTGGACAATCCGAACGGCAGCGTCTGAAACTGATAGTGACAGTTTTGTACAACGAACCTGAGGTACCCCTGGTGTGAGGGGTAAATTGGAACGTGGAGGTACGCATCCTTGATGTCCAAGGACACCATAAAGTCCCCTTCTTCCAGGTTCGCTATCACTGCTCTGAGTGACTCCATTTTGAACTTGAACTTCTTTATGTACAGGTTCAAGGACTTCAGATTTAGAATAGGTCTTACCGAGCCGTCCGGCTTCGGTACCACAAATAGAGTGGAATAATACCCCTTTCCCTGTTGTAGAAGAGGTACCTTGACTATCACCTGCTGAGAGTACAGCTTGTGAATGGCTTCCAAAACCGTCTCCCTTTCGGAGGGGGACGTTGGTAAAGCAGACTTCAGGAAACGGCGAGGCGGATCTGTCTCTAGTTCCAACCTGTACCCCTGAGATATTATCTGCAGGATCCAGGGATCTACCTGCGAGTGAGCCCACTGCGCGCTGAAATTCTTGAGACGACCGCCCACCGCCCCCGAGTCCGCTTGAGAAGCCCCAGCGTCATGCTGAGGCTTTTGTAGAAGCGGGGGAGGGCTTCTGTTCCTGGGAAGGAGCTGCCTGTTGGTGTCTCTTCCCCCTTCCTCTGCCGCGTGGCAGATATGAATATCCCTTTGCTCTCTTGTTTTTAAAGGAACGAAAGGGCTGCGGTTGAAAAGTCGGTGTCTTTTTCTGTTGGGGAGTAGCTTGAGGTAAAAAGGTGGATTTCCCGGCTGTAGCCGTGGCCACCAAATCTGATAGACCGACTCCAAATAACTCCTCCCCTTTATACGGCAAAACTTCCATATGCCGTTTTGAGTCCGCATCGCCTGACCACTGTCGCGTCCATAAACTTCTTCTGGCCGAAATGGACATAGCACTTACCCGTGATGCCAGTGTGCAGATATCCCTCTGTGCATCACGCATATAAAGAAATGCATCCTTTATTTGCTCTAAAGACAGTAAAACATTGTCCCTATCCAGGGTATCAATATTTTCAATCAGGGACTCTGACCAAGCTACTCCAGCACTGCACATCCAGGCTGTCGCTATAGCTGGTCGTAGTATAACACCTGTATGTGTGTATATACTTTTTTGGATATTTTCCATCCTCCTATCTGCTGGATCTTTAAGTGCGGCCGTCTCAGGAGAGGGTAACGCCACTTGTTTAGATAAGCGTGTGAGCGCCTTGTCCACCCTAGGAGGTGTTTCCCAGCGCGCCCTAACCTCTGGCGGGAAAGGGTATAAAGCCAATAACTTCTTTGAAATTAGCATCTTTTTATCGGGGGCAACCCACGCTTCATCACATACATCATTTAGTTCTTCTGATTCAGGAAAAACTATAGGTAGTTTTTTCACACCCCACATAATACCCTGTTTAGTGGTACCTGTAGTATCAGCTAAATGTAACGCCTCCTTCATTGCCAAAATCATATAACGTGTGGCCCTACTGGAAAATACGGTTGATTCGTCACCGTCGCCACTGGAATCAGTGCCTGTGTCTGGGTCTGTGTCGACCGACTGAGGCAAAGGGCGTTTTACAGCCCCTGACGGTGTTTGAGGCGCCTGGACAGGCACTAACTGATTGTCCGGCCGTCTCATGTCGTCAAACGACTGCTTTAGCGTGTTGACACTATCCCGTAATTCCATAAATAAAGGCATCCATTCTGGTGTCGACCCCCTAGGAGGTGACATCCCCATATTTGGCAATTGCTCCGCCTCCACACCAATATCGTCCTCATACATGTCGACACACACGTACCGACACACAGGGAATGCTCTTAACGAAGACAGGACCCCACTAGCCCTTTGGGGAGACAGAGGGAGAGTTTGCCAGCACACACCAAAAGCGCTATATATGACAGGGATAGCCTTATAATAAGTGCTCCCTGTATAGCTGCTTTTATAATATAATTTTTGCCACTATTTTGCCCCCCCTCTCTTGTTTTACCCTGTTTCTGTAGTGCAGTGCAGGGGAGAGACCTGGGAGCCGTCCTGACCAGCGGAGCTGTGTAAGGAAAATGGCGCTGTGTGCTGAGGAGATAGGCCCCGCCCCTTTTTCGGCGGGCTCGTCTCCCGCTCTTTAGTGTATTCTGGCAGGGGTTAAATATCTCCATATAGCCCCCGGAGGCTATATGTGAGGTATTTTTTAGCCAAATAGGTTTTCATTTGCCTCCCAGGGCGCTCCCCTCCCAGCGCCCTGCACCCTCAGTGACTGCCGTGTGAAGTGTGCTGAGAGGAAAATGGCGCACAGCTGCAGTGCTGTGCGCTACCTTTAGAAGACTGAGGAGTCTTCTGCCGCCGATTCTGGACCTCTTCATGTTTCAGCATCTGCAAGGGGGCCGGCGGCGAGGCTCCGGTGACCATCCAGGCTGTACCTGTGATCGTCCCTCTGGAGCTGATGTCCAGTAGCCAAGAAGCCAATCCATCCTGCACGCAGGTGAGTTCACTTCTTCTCCCCTAAGTCCCTCGTTGCAGTGATCCTGTTGCCAGCAGGACTCACTGTAAAATAAAAAACCTAAGCTAAACTTTCTCTAAGCAGCTCTTTAGGAGAGCCACCTAGATTGCACCCTTCTCGGCCGGGCACAAAAATCTAACTGAGGCTTGGAGGAGGGTCATAGGGGGAGGAGCCAGTGCACACCACCTGATCGGAAAGCTTTACTTTTTGTGCCCTGTCTCCTGCGGAGCCGCTATCCCCATGGTCCTTTCAGGAACCCCAGCATCCACTAGGACGATAGAGAAATATGAATACTAACATTTGGATGATCTGGTGGCAACAAGGTTAGCATTGCTGCATTAAAAATGCTGGTGCCATGTATTGCATTTGACCAGGATCCTATATGTGGGGAGTGTGTACATTAGCATTATGTTTACCTGGGTTTCGTGAACATGTTCTGGGTCAAAATAAATAAAACATTTGTGTTAGAGAATTTAGATTGTGTGGAAAATATTAAAAACATACATTCTCTGTAAAGTGCTGGGAAATATGTTGGTGCTATAGAACGGTTAACGATTAAAAAAAGATGCACACAAGCTGATAATTGTTCTTTAGTAAATGTATATCTCGTCACTGTCATAAAGACTTACAGAGGGGAATTCAATTTCACCCGTTATTAATTTACAGTGGATGTAAAAATTAGTGATGAGCGAGGTTCGGTTTTACTCGGTTTTACTCGGTTTTACTCGGTTCTCAAAACGGCATCTTATTGGCTATCCAAAACACGTGACATCCGTGAGCCAATAAGATGCCGTTTTGAGAACCGAGTAAAACCGAGTAAAACCGAGTAAAACCGAATCCGCTCATCACTAGTAAAAATGTGAGGCAACCTCAGGCTTAAAAGACCATGGCTATTCGGTTGCACTCCCTTTTTCACACGAGGCCCTTGTTAACACCCATTAACTTAACGTGTTAATGGCCATTAACACAGTGTCCATGAAAAGTTCACGGATGTGTGCTAAAAGGGTTGCGGCACCCAATAAACAGCTGGGTATCAGGGATTTGTTTTTTCACCTTTGTTCAGAGGCATAAAAAAAAATAAGAATTTACTTACCGATAATTCTATTTCTCGTAGTCCGTAGTGGATGCTGGGGACTCCGTAAGGACCATGGGGAATAGCGGCTCCGCAGGAGACTGGGCACATCTAAAGAAAGCTTTAGGACTATCTGGTGTGCACTGGCTCCTCCCCCTATGACCCTCCTCCAAGCCTCAGTTAGGATACTGTGCCCGGACGAGCGTACACAATAAGGAAGGATTTTGAATCCTGGGTAAGACTCATACCAGCCACACCAATCACACTGTACAACTTGTGATCTGAACCCAGTTAACAGCATGATAACAGAGGAGCCTCTAGAAAAGATGGCTCACTACAGCAATAACCCGATTTTTTGGTAACAATAACTATGTACCAGTATTGCAGACAATCCGCACTTGGGATGGGCGCCCAGCATCCACTACGGACTACGAGAAATAGAATTATCGGTAAGTAAATTCTTATTTTCTCTAACGTCCTAAGTGGATGCTGGGGACTCCGTAAGGACCATGGGGATTATACCAAAGCTCCCAAACGGGCGGGAGAGTGCAGATGACTCTGCAGCACCAAATGAGAAAACTCCAGGTCCTCCTCAGCCAGGGTATCAATTTTGTAGAATTTTACAAACGTATTTGCTCCTGACCAAGTAGCTGCTCGGCAAGTTGTAAAGCCGAGACCCCTCGGGCAGCCGCCCAAGATGAGCCCACCTTCCTTGTGGAGTGGGCATTTACAGATTTTTGGCTGTGGCAGGCCTGCCACAGAATGTGCAAGCTGAATTGTACTACAAATCCAACGAGCAATAGTCTGCTTAGAAGCAGGAGCACCCAGCTTGTTGGGTGCATACAGGATAAACAGCGAGTCAGATTTTCTGACTCCAGCCGTCCTGGAAACATATATTTTCAGGGCCCTGACAACGTCTAGCAACTTGGAGTCCTCCAAGTCCCTAGTAGCCGCAGGCACCACAATAGGTTGGTTCAGGTGAAACGCTGAAAACCACCTTAGGGAGAAACTGAGGACGAGTCCTCAATTCCACCCTGTCCGAATGGAAAATCAGATAAGGGCTTTTACAGGATAAAGCCGCCAATTCTGACACGCGCCTGGCCCAGGCCAGGGCCAACAGCATGACCACTTTCCATGTGAGATATTTTAACTCCACCGATTTAAGTGGTTCAAATCAATGTGACTTTTGGAACCCAAAAACTACATTGAGATACCAAAGTGCCACTGGAGGCACAAAAGGAGGCTGTATATGCAGTAACCCTTTTACAAACGTCTGAACTTCAGGAACTGAAGCTAGTTCTTTTTGGAAGAAAATTGACAGGGCCGAAATTTGAACCTTAATGGACCCCAATTTCAGGCCCATAGACACTCCTGTTTGCAGGAAATGTAGGAATCGACCCAGTTGAATTTCCTCCGTCGGGCCTTACTGGCCTCGCACCACGCAACATATTTTCGCCAAATGCGGTGATAATGTTTTGCGGTTACATCCTTCCTGTCTTTGATCAGGATAGGGATGACTTCATCCGGAATGCCTTTTTTCCTTCAGGATCCGGCGTTCAACCGCCATGCCGTCAAACGCAGCCGCGGTAAGTCTTGGAACAGACAGGGTCCTTGCTGGAGCAGGTCCCTTCTTAGAGGTAGAGGCCACGGATCCTCCGTGAGCATCTCTTGAAGTTCCGGTTACCCAATCCTTCTTGGCCAATCCGGAGCCACGAATATAGTGCTTACTCCTCTCCATCTTCTCAATCTCAGTACCTTGGGTATGAGAGGCAGAGGAGGGAACACATACACTGACTGGTACACCCACGGTGTTACCAGAGCGTCTACAGCTATTGCCTGAGGGTCCCTTGACCTGGCGCAATACCTGTCGAGTTTTTCCCAACGGTTTATAATCATGTGGAAGACTTCTGGGTGAAGTCCCCACTCTCCCGGGTGGAGGTCGTGCTGAGGAAGTCTGCTTCCCAGTTGTCCACTCCCGGAATGAATACTGCTGACAGTGCTATCACATGATTTTCCGCCCAGCGAAGAATCCTTGCAGCTTCTGCCATTGCCCTCCTGCTTCTTGTGCCACCCTGTCTGTTTACGTGGGTGACTGCCGTGATGTTGTCCGACTGGATCAACACCGGCTGACCTTGAAGCAGAGGTCTTGCTAAGCTTAGAGCATTGTAAATGGCCCTTAGCTTCAGGATATTTATGTGAAGTGATGTCTCCAGGCTTGACCATAAGCCCTGGATATTCCTTACCTGTGTGACTGCTCCCCAGCCTCGCAGGCTGGCATCCGTGGTCACCAGGACCCAGTCCTGAATGCCGAATCTGCGGCCCTCTAGAAGATGAGCACTCTGCAACCACCACAGGAGGGACACCCTTGTCCTTGGTGACAGGGTTATCCGCTGATGCATCTGAAGATGCGACCCGGACCATTTGTCCAGCAGGTCCCACTGGAAAGTTCTTGCGTGGAATCTGCCGAATGGGATTGCTTCGTAGGAAGCCACCCTTTTACCCAGAACCCTTGTGCATTGATGCACTGAGACTTGGCTCGGTTTTAGGAGGTTCCTGATTAGCTCGGATAACTCCCTGGCTTTCTCCTCCGGGAGAAACACCTTTTTCTGGACTGTGTCCAGGATCATCCCTAGGAACAGAAGACAAGTCGTCGGAACCAGCTGCGATTTTGGAATATTGAGAATCCAATCGTGCTGCCGCAACACTACCTGAGATAGTGCTACACCGACCTCCAACTGTTCCCTGGATCTTACCCTTATCAGGGAATCGTCCAAGTAAGGGATAACTAAAATTCCCTTCCTTCGAAGAAATATCATCATTTCGGCCATTACCTTGGTAAAGACCCGGGGTGCCGTGGACCATCCCTACGGCAGCGTCTGAACTGATAGTGACAGTTCTGTACCATAAACCTGAGGTACCCTTGACATGAAGGTAAGCATCCTTGATGTCCCGAGACATCATGTAGTCCCCTTCTTCCAGGTTCGCAATCACTGCTCTGAGTGACTCAATCTTGAATTTGAACCTCTGTATGTAAGTGTTCAAAGATTTTAGATTTAGAATCGGTCTCACCGAGCCGTCTGGCTTCGGTACCACAACAGTGTGGAATAATACCCCGTTCCCTGTTGCAGGAGGAGTACCTTGATTATCACCTGCTGGGAATACAGCTTGTGAATGGCTTCCAAAACTGTCTCCCTGTCAGAAGGAGACATCGGTAAAGCCGACTTTAGGAAACGGCGAGGAGACGTCTCGAATTCTAATTTGTACCCCTCAGATATCACCTGAAGGATCCAGGGGTCTACTTGCGAGTGAGCCCACTGCGCGCTGAAATTCATTGAGACGGGCCCCCCACCGAGCCTGATTCTGCTTGTAAAGCCCCAGCGTCATACTGAGGGCTTGGCAGAGGCGGGAGAGGGTTTCTGTTCCTGGGAACTGGCTGATTTCTGCAGCCTTTTTCCTCTCCCTCTGTCACGGGGCAGAAATGAGGAACCTTTTGCCCGCTTGTCCACGAAAAGCCTGCGCCTGATAATACGGCGTCTTCTCATGTTGAGAGGCGACCTGGGGTACAAACGTGGATTTCCCAGCTGTTGCCGTGGCCACCAGGTCTGAAAGACCGACCCCAAATAACTCCTTCCCTAATAAGGCAATACTTCCAAATGCCGTTTGGAATACGCATCACCTGACCACTGACGTGTCCATAACCCTCTACTGGTAGAAATGGACAACGCACTTATACTTGATGCCAGTCGGCAAATATTCCGCTGTGCATCACGCATATATAGAAATGCATCTTTCAAATGCTCTATAGGCAAAATTATACTGTCCCTATCTAGGGTATCAATATTTTCAGTCAGGGAATCCGACCATGCCAACCCAGCACTGCACATCCAGGCTGAGGCGATTGCTGGTCGCAGTATAACACCAGTATGTGTGTAAATACATTTTAGGATACCCTCCTGCTTTCTATCAGCAGGATCCTTAAGGGCGGCCATCTCAGGAGAGGGTAGAGCCCTTACAAGCGTGTGAGCGCTTTATCCCCCCTAGGGGGTGTTTCCCAACGCACCCTAACCTCTGGCGGGAAAGGATATGATGCCAATAACATTTTAGAAATTATCAGTTGTTATCGGGGGAAAACCACGCATCATCACACACCTCATTTAATTTCTCAGATTCAGGAAAACTACAGGTAGTTTTTCCTCACCGAACATAATACCCCTTTTTGGTGGTACTCGTATTATCAGAAATGTGTAAAACATTTTTCATTGCCTCAATCATGTAACGTGTGGCCCTACTGGAAGTCACATTTGTCTCTTCACCGTCGACACTGGAGTCAGTATCCGTGTCGGCGTCTATATCTGCCATCTGAGGTAACGGGCGCTTTAGAGCCCCTGACGGCCTATGAGACGTCTGGACAGGCACAAGCTGAGTAGCCGGCTGTCTCATGTCAACCACTGTCTTTTATACAGAGCTGACACTGTCACGTAATTCCTTCCAACAGTTCATCCACTCAGGTGTCGACCCCCTAGGGGGTGACATCACTATTACAGGCAATCTGCTCCGTCTCCACATAATTTTTCTCCTCTTACATGTCGACACAAACGTACCGACATACAGCACACACACAGGGAATGCTCTGATAGAGGACAGGACCCCACTAGCCCTTTGGGGAGACAGAGGGAGAGTTTGCCAGCACACACCAGAGCGCTATATATATATATATACACGGATAACCTTATATAAGTGTTTTTCCCCTTATAGCTGCTGTATCATTTAATACTGCGCGTAATTAGTGCCCCCCCTCTCTTTTTTAACCCTTTCTGTAGTGTAGTGACTGCAGGGGAGAGACAGGGAGCTTCCCTCCAACGGAGTTGTGAGGGAAAATGGCGCCAGTGTGCTGAGGAGATAGGCTCCGCCCCCTTATCGGCGGCCTTATCTCCCGTTTTTTTATGTATTCTGGCAGGGGTTAAATGCATCCATATAGCCCAGGAGCTATATGTGATGCATTTTTTGCCATCCAAGGTGTTTTTTATTGCGTCTCAGGGCGCCCCCCCCCAGCGCCCTGCACCCTCAGTGACCGGAGTGTGAAGTGTGCTGAGAGCAATGGCGCACAGCTGCAGTGCTGTGCGCTACCTTGTTGAAGACAGGACGTCTTCTGCCGCCGATTTTCCGGACCTCTTCTGCCTTCTGGCTCTGTAAGGGGGCCGGCGGCGCGGCTCTGGGACCCATCCAGGCTGGGCCTGTGATCGTCCCTCTGGAGCTAATGTCCAGTAGCCTAAGAAGCCCAATCCACTCTGCACGCAGGTGAGTTCGCTTCTTCTCCCCTTAGTCCCTCGATGCAGTGAGCCTGTTGCCAGCAGGTCTCACTGAAAATAAAAAACCTAAACTAAAACTTTCACTAAGAAGCTCAGGAGAGCCCCTAGTGTGCACCCTTCTCGTTCGGGCACAGAGATCTAACTGAGGCTTGGAGGAGGGTCATAGGGGGAGGAGCCAGTGCACACCAGATAGTCCTAAAGCTTTCTTTAGATGTGCCCAGTCTCCTGCGGAGCCGCTATTCCCCATGGTCCTTACGGAGTCCCCAGCATCCACTTAGGACGTTAGAGAAAATCCAAGTTACTGTAAGTGCTGCCAGTTGGGACTAATGGAATAGCTCCCACGGATCATTTAGCCCAAGGTAAATGGGGGCAATACCACCTGACACTAAGACAGTACGGTATAAGAAAGGCAGCGGCTTGCCGGCAGTTCAGCAATGTTAAAATGAATACTGGGCTCGCTCAAATGGGAGGAGAGAGGAGCCCCTCGTTTGGGGAATCTAATGATAGGAACCAGCCAAGGCGGTGGGCCGGAGGTATGAGAAGCCACTGCCTTGAATCCCAGGGTCCTGTTTCTAAGCCCTATATGCAGTGTGTGTCCCTGAGTACTGCTGCCAGGATCACCCTTGCTGCCCCCCCCACCCCGGCTAGCCTGGGGCAGGTGGGGTATAAGGGAGGAGGAGCCTCTACTGCACTCGAAGTTAACTCCTTGGTGACCTGGTCTCCTGTGCTCACCGTAAAACCCACAGTCCCAGTGTCCACCAATTGCTGAAAGAAAAATAAGATGTTTCCGGCATATTTCAGCCCAAGTTATGTGACATGGCTTTATATAAGATGACAGATCACACATCTCTGCCTCAATGTTTATAGCAGTACTTTCAGTATTTCCCAAATGCCCTAGCTGCAGAGTAATCTAACTGCAATGCTTCTTCCATATAAAGGTAATAACTTTTACTACAGAAAAATTGTAATTATTTTTCTGCTGCGGGGTACACTGGGCTCCACAAGGCTGGACAATGGGGTTTAGAGTAGGATCTTGATCCGAGCCACCAACAGGCTCAAAGCTTTAACTGTTCCCAGAATGCACAGCGCCGCCTCCTCTATAACCCCGCCTCCCTGCACAGGAGCTCAGTTTTGTAGTTGGTGCTGCAGTAAGCAGGCACATAACAGAGGGGCTGCTCCAGGCAGCCCTAAGAAGAGCTTTTTTATGAAGAAAAAGTGAAGACTTTAAGGGCAGCAGCGGTGGTAAATGTCAGAAAACATCACTGCTGCAGCTCCAGCTCTCCCCAGCGGTGCTGTACACTACCGAGCCCTGGTTGCCGGGTAACTACAGCAGGAGGCTCCGGTTTTCTTCACGTCAGGCACACGCTACGGGAGGTGGTGAGTGGGTCCGCTTGCGGGACCCGGTCTTTATAGCGATCCGGCGCGGTCAGTGGGAGGCGGGCCACGCGTGCTGGCGGTGGACACGGTAGCAGTACAGGTGATCCCACTAGATCACCAGGGCATGGGTGCAGGTCAGATTTTCTCTCTAAACCATTTTAAGTAGCCCACAGTACCCAGTGGTTTTGCCAGCAGGGGGATAAGGCTTAGACCTGAAGCCCCTCCCCCAGCCCCAGGGCGCCATTTCCCGCAAATGTTCCCGCCCTGGAGCTGCATATCTGTCTCTCCCTCACTCCCTGTCAGTGTCTGGGCGCCATTATCCCTCAGCTTCACTGTTCCTGGGACTGCTTGGGCAAATCCTCCTGTGTAAAGCCGCCTGGTTGTCAGTGCTGTGACTTTACATGACACTTAAGTATTCTACCTGCCTTTTTAGACAGTGCTAGTTAAGAAAGAGTGCATTTAGTCAGGGTTTTCTAGAACAATTACCCTGTGATATACATCCAGTTCTTAATGTGCAGTGTTATATCTATTGACTATATAGCTATATACATAAGCTAGTCCAGTGCAGTATTATTGTTAGTAATAACCTCTGCATTGTACAAACTGTGACTATTTGTGTGTGCATTATATAGCTGAGTGGTGTCCATTTCGTGTCTTTCACTCAACCTGCTATCCCTATATTCTATAACCTGAGGGGGCTTGGTGTGTCAGGTTTTATATTGATATAGGATTTTCACAAAGATATACGTTAATACGTATTTTTCTCTGTGATTTAGTCACCATATCTCTCCTTTATCTCTGCTAGTGCTGACTACACTGCGCAGGGGTTTGGGTAAGAGGTATTGTGCTGCTGCCAATTGTACTGTGTTACCTGATACTGCAAGTTATATCATGTCTGCTTCTGAGGGTAACGGTTTTGGGGCTGAAAACACTGCCGGTGATGCTGAAGCCACAGATCCCCATGAGGGGAATATAGCATCTGTGGGCTCCGGTTCTGGGGGCTCCTTGCCCCCCAGTGGGACTGTGGCAACGGAGGCACATAATGACCCACCGTGGGCCGCTATTTCCACGCTTCTGCATACGCTAGTTCATAAACTAACACCCCCTATGAGACCCCCAATGCCGGTACAACCGTATATGGTCCCTGCAGCTAACCCGCTGTGGGCGGACGATTTATCTGCTCAATTGAAGAAGTTGAACCAGTCCCTGACTACTAAAAAGTCTGACCATCGGTCGGCTAAGTCCAAGGGGTCATCTAAGCGAGCGCTTGTCTCCCCACAATCCACTGCTGCACAAAGGCCCACTATTGCAGCAACATAGGCTACTATTCTCCGCTGTTTCTAGTCCCGAAACCGAATGGGTCCTCCCAGCCCATTCTCAACCTCAAGGCATTGAACAAGTTTGTGAAAGTTTCCAAGTTCCGTATGGAAACCCTTTGCTCTATAGTTCTGGCTTTGGAACCTGGGGACTACATGGTTTCCCTGGACATACAGGATGCTTACCTGCATATTCCTATAGCAGCGTCACATCAGCAATACCTGAGATTTGCTATTGGCAACCTCCATTACCAGTTTCAGGCGTTACATTTTGGTTTAACAACGGCTCCGCGAGTCTTCACCAAAGTAATGGCAGTGATGACGGTGGTACTCCGCCGTCAAGGGGTCAGGATACTGCCGTATCTGGACGACTTGTTAATCCTGGCAAATTCCCCAGAACTTCTCCTACGTCATCTGGATATGACGGTCCGGTTTCTACAAGCCCACGGGTGGCTCCTCAACTGGAAGAAATCCTCCCTGATCCCTGCTCAGAGTATGGTGCATCTGGGAGCGCTATTGGACACTCACAACACCAGAGGTTGTTCTTGTGTCAGGAGAAAGTCCTGAAGCTTCAAGACAGGATTCGTTGCTTCCTTTCTCGTCCGCAAGTGTCGATACATTCGGCAATGCAGGTGCTGGCCCTCATGGTATCAGCATTCGACATGGTGGAGTATGCTCAATTCCATTCTCGCCCCCTCCTGAGGCTGATTCTAGCCAAGTGGGACGGCCTGCCTCACCGGATCATGTCTCAAATGATCTCTTTGACTCCGGAGGTCCGTCTGTCGCTGCTCTGGTGGCTCCAGGACCAACAATTGTGCAGAGGCCGTCCCTTATGGATATCCAACTGGGTCCTGTTGACGACAGATGCCAGTCTAAGAGGTTGAGGCGCGGTGCTGGAGCAACACTCCCTTCAGGGTCGGTGGACCAAGGAGGAGTCCCTCCTCTCAATCAACATTCTGGAATTGCGGGCGGTCTTCAATGCATTGAACCTAGCCCAGCATTTAATTCACAACCGTCCTGTTCAAGTGCAGTCGGACAACGCCACCACAGTGGCTTACATAAATCATCAAGGCGGCACTCGAAGCCGTCTGGCAATGAAGGAAGTCTCACGGATTCTACATTGGGCGGAACGCCATCTACCGGCCATATCGGCAATCTTCATTCCGGAAGTCCTGAATTGGGAAGCGGACTTTCTCAGTCATCAGGACGTGCATGCTGGCGAGTGGGGCCTCCATCCAGAAGTGTTTCAACTCCTAGTGGAAAAGTGGGGTCTTCCAGACGTAGATCTGATGGCGTCTCGACACAATCACAAGGTTACGGTCTTCGGAGCACGGACAAGGGATCCTCAAGCAGCATTCGTGGATGCGCTGGCGGTGCCGTGGAGGTTTCAGCTGCCGTACGTGTTCCCGTCGGTGTCACTCCTGCCCAGGGTAATTCGGAAGTTCAAGCAAGAAAATAAGAATTTACTTACCGATAATTCTATTTCTCGGAGTCCGTAGTGGATGCTGGGGTTCCTGAAAGGACCATGGGGAATAGCGGCTCCGCAGGAGACAGGGCACAAAAGTAAAGCTTTTACAGGTCAGGTGGTGTGTACTGGCTCCTCCCCCTATGACCCTCCTCCAGACTCCAGTTAGGTACTGTGCCCGGACGAGCGTACACAATAAGGGAGGATTTTGAATCCCGGGTAAGACTCATACCAGCCACACCAATCACACCGTACAACTTGTGATCTAAACCCAGTTAACAGTATGATAACAGAGGAGCCTCTGAAAGATGGCTTCCTAAACAATAACCCGAATTAGTTAACAATAACTATGTACAAGTATTGCAGATAATCCGCACTTGGGATGGGCGCCCAGCATCCACTACGGACTCCGAGAAATAGAATTATCGGTAAGTAAATTCTTATTTTCTCTATCGTCCTAAGTGGATGCTGGGGTTCCTGAAAGGACCATGGGGATTATACCAAAGCTCCCAAACGGGCGGGAGAGTGCGGATGACTCTGCAGCACCGAATGAGAGAACTCCAGGTCCTCCTTTGCCAGGGTATCAAATTTGTAAAAATTTACAAACGTGTTCTCCCCTGACCACGTAGCTGCTCGGCAGAGTTGTAATGCCGAGACCCCTCGGGCAGCCGCCCAAGATGAGCCCACCTTCCTTGCGGAATGGGCCTTAACAGATTTAGGCTGTGGCAGGCCTGCCACAGAATGTACAAGTTGAATTTTGTTACAAATCCAACGAGCAATCGACTGCTTAGAAGCAGGTGCACCCAACTTGGTGGGTGCATACAGTATAAACAGCGAGTCAGATTTTCTGACTCCAGCCGTCCTTTAAATGTATATTTTTAAGGCTCTGACAACGTCCAACAACTTGGAGTCCTTCAAGTCGTCTGTAGCCGCAGGCACTACAATAGGCTGGTTCAGGTGAAACGCTGATACCACCTTAGGGAGAAAATGCGGACGCGTCCGCAGCTCTGCCCTATGTCGAATGGAAAATTAAATAAGGGCTTTTATAAAACAAAGCCGCCAGTTCAGATACTCTCCCGGCCGAAGCCAGGGCCAGTAACATAGTCACTTTCCATGTGAGATATTTCAAATCCACATTCTTTAGTGGTTCAAACCAATTGGATTTGAGGAAATCTAAAACTACATTTAGATCCCACGGTGCCACCTTAGGCACCACAGGAGGCTGTATATGCAGTACTCCTTTGATAAAAATCTGGACCTCAGGGACTGAGGCCAATTCTTTTTGGAAGAATATTGATAGGGCCGAAATTTGAACCTTAATAGATCCCAATTTGAGACCCATAGACAATCCTGATTGCAGGAAATGTAGGAAAACGACCCAGTTGAAATTCCTCCCTCGGAGCACTCCGCTGCTCGCACCACGCAACATATTTTCGCCAAATACGGCGATAATGCTTCGCGGTGACTTCCTTCCTTGCCTTTATCAAGGTAGGAATGACTTCTTCTGGAATGCCTTTTCCTTTTAGGATCTGGCATTCAAACGCCATGCCGTCAAACGCAGCCGCGGTAAGTCTTGAAAAAAAAACAAGTACCCTGCTGAAGCAGGTCCCTTCTCAGAAGTAGAGGCCACGGATCGTCCGTGACCATCTCTTGAAGTTCCGGGTACCAAGTCCTTCTTGGCCAATCCGGAGCCACTAGTCTTACTCCTCTTTGCCGTATAATCCTCAATACCTTTGGTATGAGAGGCAGAGGAGGAAACACATATACCGACTGGTACACCCAAGGTGTTACCAGCGCGTCCACAGCTATTGCCTGCGGATCTCTTGACCTGGCGCAATACCTGTCCAGTGTTTTGTTGAGGCGAGACGCCATCATGTCCACCATTGGTTTTACCCAACGGTTTAATAGCATGTGGAAAACTTCTGGATGAAGTCCCCACTCTCCCGGGTGAAGGTCGTGTCTGCTGAGGAAGTCTGCTTCCCAGTTGTCCACGCCCGGGATGAATACTGCTGACAGTGCTATCACGTGATTCTCCGCCCAGCGAAGGATCCTGGCAGCTTCTGCCATTGCCCTCCTGCTTCTTGTGCCGCCCTGTCTGTTTACATGGGCGACTGCCGTGATGTTGTCCGACTGGATCAACACCGGTCTTCCTTGAAGCAGAGGTTCCGCCTGGCTTAGAGCATTGTAGATTGCTCTTAGTTCCAGAATGCTTATGTGAAGAGACTTTTTCAGGCTCGACCACACTCCCTGGAAATTTCTTCCCTGTGTGACTGCTCCCCAGCCTCTCAGGCTGGCATCCGTGGTCACCAGGATCCAATCCTGCATGCCGAATCTGCGGCCCTCCAATAGATGAGCCTCCTGCAACCACCACAGAAGGGATACCCTTGTCCTCGGCGACAGGGTTATCCGCAGGTGCATCTGAAGATGCGACCCTGACCATTTGTCCAACAGATCCCTTTGCATGGAATCTGCCGAAAGGGATTGCTTCGTAAGAAGCTACCATTTTTTCCCAGGACTCTTGTGCATTGATGTACAGACACCTTTCCTGGTTTTAGGAGGTTCCTGACCAGGTCAGATAACTCCTTGGCTTTTTCTTCGGGAAGAAAAACCTTTTTCTGAACTGTGTCCAGAATCATCCCCAGGAACAGCAGACGAGTTGTCGGCATTAATTGGGATTTTGGAATATTCAGAATCCATCCGTGCTGCTTTAGCACCTCTTGAGATAGTGCTAAACCCATCTCTAGCTGTTCTCTGGACCTTGCCCTTATTAGGAGATCGTCCAAGCATGGGATAATTAATACGCCTTTTCTTCGAAGAAGAAATATTATCTCGGCCATTACCTTTGTAAAGACCCGAGGTGCCGTGGACAACCCAAACGGCAGCGTCTGAAACTGATAGTGACAGTTTTGTACAACGAACCTGAGGTACCCCTGGTGTGAGGGGTAATTGGTACGTGGAGATACGCATCCTTGATGTCCAAGGATACCATAAAGTCCCCTTCTTCCAGGTTCGCTATCACTGCTCTGAGTGACTCCATCTTGAACTTGAACTTCTTTATGTACAGGTTCAAGGACTTCAGATTTAGAATAGGCCTTACCGAGCCATCCGGCTTCGGTACCACAAAAAGAGTGGAATAATACCCCTTCCCTTGTTGTAGAAGAGGTACCTTGACTATCACCTGCTGAGAATACAGCTTGTGAATGGCTTCCAAAACCGTCTCCCTTTCTGAGGGGGACGTTGGTAAAGCAGACTTCAGGAAACGGCGAGGTGGCTCTGTCTCTAATTTCAACCTGTACCCCTGAGATATTATCTACAGGATCCAGGGATTTACCTGCGAGTGAGCCCACTGCGCGCTGTAATTCTTGAGACGACCGCCTACCGCCCCCGAGTCCGCTTGCGAAGCCCCAGCGTCATGCTGAGGCTTTTGTAGAAGCCGGGGAGGGCTTCTGTTCCTGGGAAGGAGCTGCCTGTTGCTGTCTCTTCCCTCGTCCTCTGCCTCGTGGCAGATATGAATAGCCCTTTGCTCTCTTATTTTTAAAGGAACGAAAGGGCTGCGGTTGAAAGGTCGGTGCCTTTTTCTGTTGGGGAGTGACTTGAGGTAGAAAGGTGGATTTCCCGGCCGTAGCCGTGGCCACCAAATCCGATAGACCGACCCCAAATAACTCCTCTACGCATCGCCTGTCCACTGTCGTGTCCATAAAGCTCTTCTGGCCGAAATGGACATAGCACTTACCCGTGATGCCAGTGTGCAGATATCTCTCTGTGCATCACGCATATAAAGAAATGCATCCTTTATTTGTTCTAACGACAGTAAAATATTGTCCCTGTCCAGGGTATCAATATTTTCGATCAGGGACTCTGACCAAACTACCCCAGCACTGCACATCCAGGCAGTCGCAATAGCTGGTCGTAGTATAACACCTGCATGTGTGTATATACCTTTTTGGATATTTTCCATCCTCCTATCTGATGGATCTTTAAGTGCGGCCGTCTCAGGAGAGGGTAACGCCACTTGTTTTGATAAGCGTGTTAGCGCTTTGTCCACCCTAGGAGGTGTTTCCCAGCGCTCCCTAACCTCTGGCGGGAAAGGGTATAAAGCCAATAACTTCTTTGAAATTAGCAGTTTTTTATCGGGGCACCCCACGCTTCATCACACACGTCATTTAATTCTTCTGATTCGGTAAAAACTACTGGTAGTTTTTTCACACCCCACATAATACCCTGTTTAGTGGTACCTGTAGTATCAGCTAAATGTAACATCTCCTTTATTGCCAAAATCATATAACGTGTGGCCCTACTGGAAAATACGGTTGATTCGTCACCTTCACCACCGGAATCAGTGCCTGTGTCTGGGTCTGTGTCGACCGACTGAGGCAAGGGGCGTTTTACAGCCCCTGACGGTGTTTGAGGCGCCTGGACAGGCACTAATTGAGTGTCCGGCCGCCTCATGTCGGCAAACGACTGCTTAAGCGAGTTGACGCTATCCCGTAATTCCACAAATAAAGGCATCCATTCTGGTGTCGACCCCCTAGAAGGTGACATCCTCATATTTGGCAATTGCTCCGCCTCCACACCAATAACGTCCTCATACATGTCGACACACACGTACCGACACACAGCAGACACACAGGGAATGCTCTATACGAAGACAGGACCCACTAGCCCTTTGGGGAGACAGAGGGAGAGTCTGCCAGCACACACCAAAAAGCGCTATATATGACAGGGATAGCCTTATGATTAAGTGCTCCCTTATAGCTGCTTTTATATTAATATATTGCCATTTATTTTGCCCCCCCTCTCTGTTATACCCTGTTTCTGTAGTGCAGTGCAGGGGAGAGACCTGGGAGCCTTCCTGACCAGCGGAGCTGTGACAGAAAATGGCGCCGTGTGCTGAGGAGATAGGCCCCGCCCCTTCTCCGGCGGGCTCGTCTCCCGCTATTTAGTACATTTAGGCAGGGGTAAATATCTCCATATAGCCTCTGGGGCTATATGTGAGGTATTTTTAGCCTTTTTAAAGGTTTTCATTTGCCTCCCAGGGCGCCCCCCCCCCCAGCGCCCTGCACCCTCAGTGACTGCCGTGTGAAGTGTGCTGAGAGGAAAATGGCGCACAGCTGCAGTGCTGTGCGCTACCTTAAGAAGACTGCAGGAGTCTTCAGCCGCCGATTCTGGACCTCTTCTTGCTTCAGCATCTGTGAGGGGGCCGGCGGCGTGGCTCCGGTGACCATCCAGGCTGTACCTGTGATCGTCCCTCTGGAGCTTCATGTCCAGTAGCCAAGAAGCCAATCCATCCTGCACGCAGGTGAGTTCACTTCTTCTCCCCTCTGTCCCTCGTTGCAGTGATCCTGTTGCCAGCAGGAATCACTGTAAAATAAAAAACCTAAGCTAAACTCTCTAAGCAGCTCTTTATGAGAGCCACCTAGAATTGCACCCTTCTCGGCCGGGCACAAAAATCTAACTGGAGTCTGGAGGAGGGTCATAGGGGGAGGAGCCAGTACACACCACCTGACCTGTAAAAGCTTTACTTTTGTGCCCTGTCTCCTGCGGAGCCGCTATTCCCCATGGTCCTTTCAGGAACCCCAGCATCCACTTAGGACGATAGAGAAAAAGGAATTCTGCTTCTCAAAGCTTCGGCGTGGCCCAGACGGCAATGGTTCTCAGACCTGCAGGGCCTATCGTCACAGCGTCCAATTCTACTTCCACAACGCCCAGACCTCCTCGTTCAGGGCCCCTGTGTCTACCAGGACCTAGCCCGGCTGTCTTTGACGGCGTGGCTCTTGAAGCTTCCGTCTTGAGGGCTAAAGGTTTTTCTGAGGAGGTCATTAAAACTTTGTTGCGGGCCCGGAAACCGGCTTCTGCCCGGATTTACCATAGGGTCTGGCATTCCTACTTTGTTTGGTGCGCATCTAACAATTATGACGCTTCCAAGTTTAGTACAGCCAAACTTTTGGCTTTTCTGCAGCAGGGCCTGGATTTAGGCCTGCGTCTGGCCTCCCTCAAGGTTCATATTTCTGCCTTGTCGGTGTGGTTTCAGAGATAAATTGCGACTTTACCTGATGTGCATACTTTCACTCAGGGTGTGTTGCGCATCCAACCTCCCTATGTCCCGCCTGTGGCTCCTTGGGACTTGGTGGTTTTGGAGGCGTTGCAGGAGCCTCCGTTTGAACCCCTTGGTTCAACCGATCTTCAGTGGCTTTCCCTTAAGATGGTGTTCTTGCTGGCTATTGCCTCTGCTAGAAGAGTGTCGGATTTGGGTGCCCTTTCCTGTAGTTCCCCATATCTGATTTTTCACCGTGACCGGGCGGTACTTCGGACATGTCCCGGTTATTTACCGAAGGTGGTTTCCTCGTTCCACCTTAATCAGGAGATTGTGGTTCCGGCCTTTGTCTCTCCTGACTTGTCTTCCAAAGAGCGGTCTTTGGATGTGGTACGGGCTCTCCGTATCTATGTGAAGAGAACTGCTTCTATTCGAAAAATCTGATTCTCTCTTTGTTTTGTTTGGATTTCACAAACGTGGCTGGCCTGCTCACAAGCGAACCCTGGCCAGGTGGATTAGAATGGCGATTGCACATGCTTATGTGAAGGCTGGTCTGTCAGCTTCTGATCACATTACGGCCCATTCTACTCGGTCTGTTGGACCTTCTTGGGCGGCCCAACGTGGTGCGACCCTTGACCAATTGTGCAAGGCGGCTACATGGTCCTCAGTGAACACGTTCATAAGGTTCTATGCCTTCGATACTGCAGCTTCCCAGGATGCTTCCTTTGGACACCGGGTTCTTGTGCCCGCTACAGTGCGTCCCCTCCCATAAGGAACTGCTTTAGGACATCCCCATTGTCCGTCCTTGTGGAGCCCAGTGTACCCAGCAGCAGAAAACGAGTTTTATGGTAAGAACTTACCGTTGTTAAAACTCTTTCTGCGAGGTATACTGGGCTTCACAAGGCACCCACCCTGACGCAATTAGCTTCTTTGGGTTGGTATGGCGTTAGCCCCTGACACTTCTCCTGTCGTGAGCGTGTGGTGTATGTGGCTACTAACCGTTGTCGTCTCTTTTCCTGCTACTGCATTGGGCTGGTTAACTAAAAACTGAGCTCCTGTGCAGGGAGGCGCTGTTATAGAGGAGGCGGCGCTGTGCATTCTGGGAACAGTCAAAGCTTTGAGCCTGTTGGTGCCTCGGATCAAGATCCTACTCTACACCCCATTGTCCATCCTTGTGGAGCCCAGTGTACCTCGCAGAAGGAGTTTTAAAAACGGTAAGTTCTTACCATAAAACTCGTTTTAATGTACCACAACAGTTTTTAAAATACAGCATCTTACCACTACTGCTTTTTCTCAATGTGACATCAAAGATCCCAGAGGATACTTTAACAATGCTGCTTCCACACGGAGGAGATTCAGGTGGATTGGAAACCTCAATGGTTGCCAAGGGTTTTTTACCTTGACCCTCAGTGTGTGACGCTAAAGAAAGGAACAAGAAAATTATTTCATTCATTTTGCAAAGAAGAAAGTAGTTAAACGACATCTTTAAAAAAAAATGTTTTTTTTAAGTTTGATAACACACTACAAAGATGGATGATATATTCAGCTGTCTTATTTTATATTGAGTCAAACAATAGCTGACAGCTTTCTACATATTTGTGACCGTGAAGGCAAACTGGAGTAAAATGTGGTGATATCCGAGACTTGTAATGTAAAGATTATAAAATACCCAAATAACTCCACTTTGCTACATCCATAAATGCCCCCTGATAGCTGTACACAAAATACACATATTTGTGTGAAGGCATGGAAAAAGACATTAGGGCCGAATTTACTGCAAATTGTGAAAAGCGCCTATTCAATTGTCTGCGAAAATGTATTTGTGGTAATTTTACCGCAAATTTCAATACACCACCTCTGAGCAGGTGATAAACCTGGAGAAAATCCAGTTTTTAAGGTAAAACTGTCGGGATTTGGTTGAGAACCCCTTTGACACCCACCTGAATGACTAATTAGGCACACAGATGTTAATTAATTTTAATTGGCCAATGACATTTCATTTTCGGTGTGAAAAAGTGCAAAATTATGGTAATTGGGGTACAAGGTATGGGACAGGTATATTGGGGTGCTTTATAAGTGGGGCAAGTGTTTTTAAACTTGCAGGTGTGAGCAATTGGTCTGTTTCCACTTTATTTATTTTTTAAAGTCCCATTAAATGACCAAAATATATACTTAAACACATTTTTATGGTATGCTGTTAACATACCGCCCATCAGGATTCTGGCTGGGGTACTATACTGCAGCCGGAATACTGGCAACCTTGGTGAATCCCACTCTATGGGTGTCCACGACACCCATAGAGGGAGAACAGACCAAGCCCACAAGGGGCTTTGTTGCGCTTGCCCCCCTGCAGGCACTCTGCCAAACAGGATGCAGATGTTGGGATCCTGACATTCGGCATCCCGTGTGGCGGTATCACATACTGGTCCCATTTTAATGCACCCAGAATTTCTTTTCAGTAATTATTTTGCTGGAAAAAAAAGTACATTCTATTATTTTTTTTTCATTAAAAAAAAAAAAAAAAAAAACATATAACAGTCATTTGCCCTAATTTAAGTACCAGAAATACTTATATTGTAACCAATAATACATTTTTATACTGTTAGCCGATGTTCGTTTAGCATTTCTTTTTTTTTTTTGGGGGGGGGGCACAGCAGATTTACCCATTTTTCACTTTTCACAATTATCTCAGTAATACCACTGAATTCGGACCATAGGGGTACAACTATAACAATGTCTACTGGGGTTGTTAGCAAGTGCAAACACCGTTGCCTACACTTTGCAACAGATTTATACTTCATCCTATTTTATAGTGTGACTCCGGACATATTTTAGAGGTAAAAGTAGAGATGATCTCAACCTCCTCTGATCCAGTACAATAAATAAACAAATGAAGGCTTGTTATGTTACTAGAAAAGCACTTTTATAACTAAATACTGAACCCACTATTCATCAATGCTGGTTATAAATCATGCCAAACAAATCAGCAATCGTACTTCCAAATAAGGACACATTATTCAGAAAACCAGCAACCACAAAGGCCACGATCTTAAGTAAACATGAATTACTTGGTCTCATACTTCAGGTGTTATAATAAGAATTTACTTACCGATAATTCTATTTCTCGGAGTCCGTAGTGGATGCTGGGGTTCCTGAAAGGACCATGGGGAATAGCGGCTCCGCAGGAGACAGGGCACATAAAGTAAAGCTTTAGGATCAGGTGGTGTGCACTGGCTCCTCCCCCTATGACCCTCCTCCAAGCCTCAGTTAGGATACTGTGCCCGGACGAGCGTACACAATAAGGAAGGATTTTGAATCCCGGGTAAGACTCATACCAGCCACACCAATCACACTGTACAACCTGTGATCTGAACCCAGTTAACAGTATGATAACAGCGGAGCCTCTGAAAAGATGGCTCACAACAATAATAACCCGATTTTTGTAACTATGTACAAGTATTGCAGATAATCCGCACTTGGGATGGGCGCCCAGCATCCACTACGGACTCCGAGAAATAGAATTATCGGTAAGTAAATTCTTATTTTCTCTATCGTCCTAGTGGATGCTGGGGTTCCTGAAAGGACCATGGGGATTATACCAAAGCTCCCAAACGGGCGGGAGAGTGCGGATGACTCTGCAGCACCGAATGAGAGAACTCCAGGTCCTCCTCAGCCAGGGTATCAAATTTGTAGAATTTAGCAAACGTGTTTGCCCCTGACCAAGTAGCTGCTCGGCAAAGTTGTAAAGCCGAGACCCCTCGGGCAGCCGCCCAAGATGAGCCCACTTTCCTTGTGGAATGGGCTTTTACTGATTTTGGCTGTGGCAATCCTGCCACAGAATGTGCAAGCTGAATTGTACTACAAATCCAACGAGCAATCGTCTGCTTAGAAGCAGGAGCACCCAGCTTGTTGGGTGCATACAGGATAAACAGCGAGTCAGATTTTCTGACTCCAGCCGTCCTGGAAACATATATTTTCAAGGCCCTGACAACGTCAAGCAACTTAGAGTCCTCTAAGTCCCTGGTAGCCGCAGGTACCACAATAGGTTGGTTCATGTGAAATGCAGAAACCACCTTAGGTAGAAATTGAGGACGAGTCCTCAATTCCGCCCTGTCAGAATGAAAAATTAAGTAAGGGCTTTTATATGATAAAGCCGCCAATTCTGACACACGCCTGGCTGAAGCCAAGGCTAACAGCATCGACACCTTCCATGTGAGATATTTTAAGTCCACAGTGGAAAGTGGTTCAAACCAATGTGACTTTAGAAAACTCAACACCACATTGAGATCCCAAGGTGCCACTGGAGGCACAAAAGGAGGCTGTATGTGCAGGACCCCTTTTACAAATGTCTGAACTTCAGGTACTGAAGCCAGTTCTTTCTGGAAGAAAATCGACAGGGCCGAAATTTGAACCTTAATGGACCCTAATTTTAGGCCCATAGACAGTCCTGTTTGCAGGAAATGAAGGAAACGACCCAGTTGAAATTCCTCTGTAGGGGCCTTCTTGGCCTCACACCACGCAACATATTTACGCCAAATGCGGTGATAATGTTTTGCGGTTACGTCCTTCCTGGCTTTGACCAGAGTAGGGATGACTTCTTCTGGAATGCCTTTTTCCCTCAGGATCCGGCGTTCAACCGCCATGCCGTCAAACGCAGCCGCGGTAAGTCTTGGAACAGACAAGGCTCCTGCAGTAGCAGGTCCTTTCTTAGAGGTAGAGGCCACGGTTCGTCCGTGAGCATCTCTTGAAGTTCCGGGTACCAAGTCCGTCTTGGTCAATCCGGAACCACGAGTATAGTTCTTACTCCTCTCCTTCTTATGATTCTCAGTACTTTTGGTATGAGAGGCAGAGGAGGGAACACATACACTGACTGGTACACCCACGGCGTTACCAGAGCGTCCACTGCTATTGCCTGAGGGTCCCTTGACCTGGCGCAATATCTGTCCAGTTTTTTGTTGAGGCGGGACGCCATCATGTCCACCTTTGGTTTTTCCCAACGGTTTACAATCAGGTGGAAGACTTCTGGGTGAAGTCCCCACTCTCCCGGGTGAAGGTCGTGTCTGCTGAGGAAGTCTGCTTCCCAGTTGTCCACTCCCGGAATGAATACTGCTGACAGTGCTATCACATGATTTTCCGCCCAGCGAAGAATCCTTGCAGCTTCTGCCATTGCCCTCCTGCTTCTCGTGCCGCCCTGTCTGTTTACGTGGGCGACTGACGTGATGTTGTCCGATTGGATCAACACCGCCTGACCCTGAAGCAGAGGTTTTGCTTGACTTAGGGCATTGTAAATGGCCCTTAGTTCCAGAATGTTTATATGAAGAGACGTTTCCAGGCTTGACCACAGGCCCTGGAAATTCCTTCCCTGTGTGACTGCTCCCCAGCCTCTCAGGCTGGCATCCGTGGTTACCAGGATCCAATCCTGAATGCCAAATCTGCGGCCCTCTAGTAGATGAGCACTCTGCAGCCACCACAGGAGAGACACCCTTGTCCTTGGCGACAGGGTTATCCGCTGATGCATCTGCAGATGCGATCCGGACCATTTGTCCAGTAGATCCCACTGAAATGTTCTTGCATGGAATCTTCCGAATGGAATCGCTTCGTAAGAAGCCACCATTTTCCCCAGGACCCTCGTGCACTGATGCACTGAGACCTGTCCTGGTTTTAGGAGGTTCCTGACTAGCTCGGATAACTCCCTGGCCTTCTCCTCCGGGAGAAACACCTTCTTCTGGACTGTGTCCAGAATCATTCCTAGGAACAGTAGACGTGTCGTTGGAATCAGCTGCGATTTTGGAATATTTAGAATCCACCCGTGCTGACGTAACACTACCTGAGATAGTGCTACTCCGACTTCTAACTGTTCCCTGGATCTTGCCCTTATCAGGAGATCGTCCAAGTAAGGGATAATTAAAATGTCTTTTCTTCTTAGAAGAATCATCATTTCGGCCATTACCTTGGTAAAGACCCGAGGTGCCGTGGACAATCCAAACGGCAGCGTCTGAAACTGATAATGACAGTTTTGTACTACAAACCTGAGGTACCCTTGGTGAGAAGGGTATATCGGGACGTGGAGATAAGCATCCTTGATGTCCAGAGACACCATATAGTCCCCTTCTTCCAGGTTTGCTATCACTGCTCTGAGTGACTCCATCTTGAATTTGAACCTTTTTATGTAAGTGTTCAAGGATTTCAGATTTAAAATTGGTCTCACCGAGCCGTCCGGCTTCGGTACCACAAACAGCGTGGAATAATACCCCTTTCCTTGTTGCAGGAGGGGTACCTTGATTATCACCTGCTGGGAATACAGCTTGTGAATGGCTGCCAAAACTGCCTCCCTGTCGGAGGGAGACTTTGGTAAAGCAGACTTCAGGAAACGACGAGGGGGAAACGCCTCGAATTCCAGTTTGTACCCCTGCGATACTACCTGTAGAATCCAGGGATCCACTTGCGAGTGAGCCCACTGCGCGTTGAAATTCTTGAGACGGGCCCCCACCATATCTGAGTCTGCTTGTAAAGCCCCAGCGTCATGCTGAAGACTTGGCAGAAGCAGGGGAGGGCTTCTGCTCCTGTGAAGCGGCTGCATGGTGCAGTCTTTTTCCTCTTCCTCTGCCCCGGGGCAGAAAAGAGTGGCCTTTTGCTCGCTTGTACTTATGGGAACGAAAGGACTGAGTTTGAAAAGACGGTGTCTTTTTCTGCTGATGTGGAGTGACCTGGGGTAAAAAGGTGGATTTTCCAGCCGTTGCCGTGGCCACCAGGTCCGATAGACCAGCCCCAAATAACTCCTCCCCTTTATACGGCAATACTTCCATGTGCCGTTTGGAATCCGCATCCCCTGACCACTGTCGCGTCCATAACGCTCTTCTGGCAGAGATGGACATAGCACTTATTCTTGATGCCAGGGTGCAAATATCCCTCTGTGCATCACGCATATATAGTAGTGCATCCTTTAAATGTTCTATAGTTAACAAAATATTGTCCCTATCCAGGGTATCAATATTCTCGGTCAGGGAATCCGACCATGCGACTCCAGCACTGCACATCCAGGCTGAGGCGATTGCTGGTCGCAGTATAACACCAGTATGTGTGTATATACTTTTTAGGATATTTTCCAGCCTTCTATCAGCTGGTTCTTTGAGGGTAGCCGTATCAGGAGACGGTAACGCTACTTGTTTTGATAAACGTGTGAGCGCCTTATCTACCCTAGGGGGTGTTTCCCAACGCGCCCTAACCTCTGGTGGGAAAGGATATAATGCTAATAATTTTTTAGAAATTAGCTGTTTTTTATCGGGGGAAACCCACGCTTTTTCACACACCTCATTTATTTCCTCTGACTCAGGAAAAAATATTGGTAGTTTTTTCTCTCCCCACATAATACCCTTCTTTGTGGTACTTGTAGTGTCAGAAAGGTTCAATGCCTCTTTCATTGCCGTGATTATGTAACGTGTGGCCCTACTGGACATTACGTTTGTCTCGTCACCGTCGACACTAGACTCAGTATCTGTGTCAGGGTCTGTGTCGACCCACTGAGGTAACGGGCGTTTTAGCGCCCCTGACGGTGTCTGAGACGCCTGGACAGGCACTAATTGATTTGCCGGCTGTCTCATGTCGTCAACAGTTTTCTGCAAATTGCTGACATTATCACTTAATTGTTTAAATACAATCATCCAGTCAGGTGTCGACTCCCTAGGGGGTGACATCACCAACACAGGCAACTGCTCCGCCTCCACATAATTTTCCTCCTCATACATGTCGACACACGCGTACCGACACACAGCACACACACCGGGAATGCTCTGATAGAGGACAGGACCCCACTTAGCCCTTTGGAGAGACAGAGGGAGAGTCTGCCAGCACACACCCAGCGCTATATATATATATACAGGGATAACCTTATATAAGTGTTATTCCCTTATAGCTGCTGTTATTATCGTTATTTGCTGCCAAAAATGCCCCCCCTTCTCTTTTTTACCCTGATTCTGAAGCAGGACTGCAGGGGAGAGTCAGGGAGCCGTCCTTCCAGCGGAGCTGTGAGGGAAAATGGCGCTTGTGTGCTGAGGAGATAGGCTCCGCCCCTTCACGACGTCCTTATCTCCCGCTTTTCTGTGTAAAATGGCAGGGGATTAAAATACATCCATATAGCCCAGGAGCTATATGTGATGTATTCTGTTTTGCCACCTAAGGTATTCCGTTATATTGCGTCTCAGGGCGCTCCCCCCCCCAGCGCCCTGCACCCTCAGTGACCGGAGTGTGAAGTGTGCTGAGAGCAATGGCGCACAGCTGCGGTGCTGTGCGCTACCTTAGTCTGAAGACAGGATGTCTTCTGCCGCCGATTTCACCGGACCTCTTCGTCTCTTCTGGCTCTGTAAGGGGGACGGCGGCGCGGCTCCGGTGACCCATCCAGGCTGAACCTGTGATCGTCCCTCTGGAGCTAGTGTCCAGTAGCCTAAGAAACCCGATCCACTCTGCACTCAGGTGAGTCCGTTTCTTCTCCCCTTAGTCCCACGATGCAGTGAGCCTGTTGCCAGCAGGACTCACTGAAAATAAAAAAACCTAACTAAACTTTTATTCTAAGCAGCTCAGGAGAGCCACCTAGATTGCACCCTTCTCGGCCGGGCACAAAAATCTAACTGAGGCTTGGAGGAGGGTCATAGGGGGAGGAGCCAGTGCACACCACCTGATCCTAAAGCTTTACTTTTTGTGCCCTGTCTCCTGCGGAGCCGCTATTCCCCATGGTCCTTTCAGGAACCCCAGCATCCACTAGGACGATAGAGAAAAAATGGCTGCATAGACAACAGATTTCATCTTAATTACAACGCCTTATACTTTCTTTGTGGAAGGGTTAAGTTGGCATTGATTACAACTTAAATTGTTCTATCTACACTGTACAGTACACACGGGGAGAGATGTGTGCTAAACGATCTGTCACAGACCGCTCAGCACACATCGCTCAGTATAGCGCGATATGTGCTGAGCGAGGGGTGGGGGGATTACTTAGATTTTAAGAACAGATCTCTCCGTGTGTACCCCCCTGTAGACACTGGGGCAGATGTATTAAGCCTGGAGAAGTGATAAAGCAGCGATAAGTGCAAGGTTATAATGCACCAGCAAATCAGCTCCTAACTGTAAATTTATATATTGGAGCCGATTGACTGGTGCGTTATCACCTTGCATTTATCAATGCTTTATCACTTCTCCAGGCTTAATACACTGTTCTATACAAATGTAGTTCCCAAGATACTGTATGCAATAGATACATAAAAGATTTAAGAAGTGCTGTACATCACCTATACAATTAAATTGGGCAAAAGCTAGCATTTCTGAGGTATTCTACTCTGCAGGGTGAAAGAGTTCTGCATACTACTAATGTATGGTAAATAGAAGCATGTGGCTGGTGTACAGTATCTTGTAAACGTAAGTGCTAAATAGTCTACCTGACATATCAGTAGATAAAGATAAGTTGTCATAGCCCCCTGAATGGTGCCTGGCAGTAGAATCTGCATTTGTACTAGTTTTCCGATCTTCGTGAAGGAAAGTGCTGTCTTGGTGGAGGTCATCTTTGGGTCCTGGCCTCTCATCCATATGACCACCTACAAAACACGCCACCACTATGGTAAGTGCCAGACTGTGATTAAATTAGCATGTGTGTTTTCATAAGCATCTTAATCTTAAATATATAGAAAAATAAATTCTAAAAATGGAAAAAGTTTGTTGATGCAGCCATACCTTCTTATGCTGTCTAACATAAGCAAAAGGGACATTATTTTTTTTTTTTTAAGCATGAAAGAGTGCTGACTATGCGTAATTGTATCCTGTAGTGAGTTCTGGACAAATCCTATTTTAAAACTGACTTGCATTTCATTACATTACAAGGATGAAGTTTTACTTTAAGAGCAGTTTTGCACCAAAACAACAGTAACAGTAAGAATTGAGAAAGTGATCTGTATAACCAGTACAGAAGTTGCACAGGTTCCATGTATTTAGAATCTAGCACTGAATGATGCAGAGTTGTGGGTGTGAGATTCCTGATTGTACATCAGTACACTGTACTAGAGCATTCACATGGCATTTATTACCCTTACGCTCACATCATCCTTTCCCAATTAACTTTTTTACTCTTACTTTTAATAACCTTTGTAACCAGTTGGGAGATCTAGACCGGTCGTAACAAATGGTTTAGCTATATCATGGTACAGACATAAGTGTAACCATTAACTGCAGTTTCAAGCAAAGCTTAAATATATACAGAGACATTCTCCATGAACAAAATATTATATAGTAAACACTAGAACTAGGAATACATTTCTATCTTTTCTCAGTTATTAGTCGCATTATATTAGAGTATGGGTGCTCTATAACTAGCTAGCATTTAAACTCCTGGGCATATATTTACTGAAGGTCAATTTTAGATCGATTAAAATCGATGTTGGCCTTCCAGAGCTAAGACACACATTTCTGAACATTTAAAAATGTATATGAAAATCATGTTAGTAAATGTGTTGGTTTAGACCTGTAAGCCCAATATCGATTAAGATTGTTTTTAACCGATGTGAAATCGATAAAAATCGACCATTTAGTAAATATATCCCCTGGACTGAACAACTGGTTTTGGAACGAAGTGTTAAGGGAGGTCACATATAATACCCAGCAAGCATTTCCAACCTCCACCTGAATAGTCCTCACAGGTGAAAAAAAAAACTAAAACGTAATTTGCAAAAGAGAAAATGCATAATACTTTTACATGAGAAACTAACCATAAAATACAATATTTCTTCTCAAAACTTTATTACTTGCAAGTTTCACCAGTCATAATGGGTGTGGTTCAAAAGGTCGACCCTAAAAGGTCGACACAAGCAAAAGGTCAACATGTGAAAAAGATCGACTTGAGAGTTTTATGTTTTCTGGGTGTCAAATTGTAGATTTCCACACATGAAACCCCAATTAGTGTACCGCATCGCTCCCATGTTACCTTTCCCAATCGCAGTCCACATAGATCAGGCCTGGCCAACCGGTGGCTCTCCAGCTGTTGAGAAACTACAAATCCCAGCATGCCCTGACACAGTATTACTTTTAGGCCATGCTAAATCTGCAGCAGAGTATGCTGGGATGTGTAGTTTCACAACATCTGGAGAGCCACAGGTTGGCCAGGCCTGACAGATGATAAAGTATGAAAAGGTGAAAGAATGCATTTTTTTTTAAACATATTCATGTCGGCAATATACTGTGTCTAACATTATCAAGTCGACCATTTGAACCTGTCAACCTTTTTACCATGTCGACCATAAGTGGTTGACCTATAGACCAGATACAGTCTTAACAAAAGAGCACAAAACATGAAAACCCCTCTGCCCTTCCAAACACCCACCGCCATCCAGAAAGGAAAAAGAAAAGAAAAAAGGCTTTTAAAAAGGTGTCCACCATCAGAGCTTACATTCATTATAAAAAAAAAGCCTGCATTAGTAAAAGCACAGCAAACCATAAGTGAATTCAATTAAATGATAAAAGAAAGAGGTATCTAACAGAGTTCAGTGAGGCTGTACCAGGCAAAGTATCTAGGCAGATTCAATTACAAGCAGTCACCATCGGTAGCTCGCGTTGTATATATATCAGTTATGGTAGGCTGACTCTGCTCGAACCCCCATAGGCTGTGAGTGGAATCAGCAGTCATGTAACGCGCACAGTCAAGGAAAGCTGTTCCAGCCGTTGGCTAATTGAATCTGCCCTATATAATGTTAGCGGCACATGAGCGGTGGGACTAGGATGTAGATGAGGGAAAGGGAGGGTTAGTAGCTCCTGGATTATACCTGTGCTAAAGTGCTTATCAGTAGAATCAGTAGAATCAAGCCTGATTAAATTCCTCACGAAGAGTGTGTGCTCCCCAGGGTTAGCATCATTAGAGTTATCCACACCATGATGGCTCACCAAGTCCCCAACACTCCTACGTGCAGCACTTTGATGAGCTGAAGAGACAAGGCAAATGAACAAAGCATCCATACAAAAGTATATTCCACTAATATGCTATAACTCTAGATCTACTAAGTGATATCACTTTGGACAAGAAATGGAAAACAATTTCAGGACTTATGAGAAACAAAATAAGTTTCAAAGTAATTAGATGTCTTCTGCTCAACCAGCCTTTACAAAATGGGCTACTTTGAAGTATACCCGACTATAAAAAAACTATTCTCTGAATGAAATCACATGTAAATATGAGCCAGGGTAAAAGGTTGTCAGTAATTTGCTTATGAGCTGTAATAGTCCAGGCATATTGATAACATGTCACCAGTACATACACAGCAGAACCCAGCATTCCCTCAAATACCATTCTTTTTAGAGTCAGTAAACAGTTGTGGCCTACACTGTAACTAAGATAAATAAGTTGTACAATACATGCAAATAGTTTCATCTTAATGGATCTGGGTGAGGCACATTCCTGGGAATCCGTCATTCGCTCAAGAAATGTATTTTAGAAAACAGAATGTTCCCTGCAATTCATTTCACACATTATTCAAATTGAATTCAACTCAGAATATTTCTCACTGACACACTTCAGCAGCACATTCGCTTCGAGGTGCAGAAGATATATGATTATGTGCTGCGGGGGGGATGGGAATACACCCACAACCTGCCTAACTCAGGATAAATGTTATTACCAAGCTACAGTAGCCAGGTAAACAACAGATGCAATGACACAGCTAGGCACTAGGTAAGTGTTACCCTCATACGTTAGTAAATTGTAAACTCAGAGCATGGCAAGAATCAATAAACGCTATCACTGGCTACATTTTCTCTAGTAAACAGCCAACTACAGCTGATACCATTACATTTATTAAAGCAAATATCGGCTTGTGCTAAAATATACTGGTGTCTTCTGAGTGGTAATCCATCAAGTTGTAAAATGCTGACTGCAGCTTAAAAAAACCTCAACACAAATAGGAACATGAAATCAAATTTCAAACCTATTTGGTAAAAAGGTCACATTTGTACAGTTGTTGTCAGAGTTCTGTTTAAAACAAGAAAAGGACATCTCAGTGACGTTACAATGAGCAGAGACATGCCCTTAAAAAAATAAAAAAAGAGAAATTTAGAAATGGTTGAAAATGTTCGATTTTAGCAATTGCCGGTATTTACTAATAAGGAAGAATGTGAGTGACTGTACAAACAAGTTAGTTAGTACCTGCTACTGAAGAGGCCTTAGGCACTGGCTTTGTTCTTTTCATTGGCTTTCGAAACTGAGCCAAACCAAATATCACATTTCGGACTTTCGTCCATAGAAAGTTTCCACTGCGGTTACTGCTTGGCCATGGACTCACTAGTACAACCTGGAACCAAAATATATGTGTAATTATCCCAGCCCAACCTTATCTTTCATATTTACTGTAAATGTAAATATCTAAGCTTTGTGCACAACTACCATGGCCAAATCCATTAACTGCGGTAAATTACCGGCCACTTTGGACGTAGCACTGATGAGTGCTGTGTGATCAATTATGATCAAGGCTCTATCTGTATGGGCTTACAGGTTTTCTCCATGTCTATCAATCTGCTTGATGCTTCTGTATCCTCTATCACTCCAAAAACATATTGGTATGTTACCTGTCTGCTTTAGAATAATAAGAATTTACTTACCGATAATTCTATTTCTCATAGTCCGTAGTGGATGCTGGGACTCCGTCAGGACCATGGGGAATAGCGGGCTCCGCAGGAGACAGGGCACATCTAAATAAAGCTTTTAGGATCACATGGTGCGTACTGGCTCCTCCCCCTATGACCCTCCTCCAAGCCTCAGTTAGGTACTGTGCCCGGACGAGCGTACACAATAAGGAAGGATCTTGAATCCCGGGTAAGACTCATACCAGCCACACCAATCACACCGTACAACTTGTGATCTGAACCCAGTTAACAGTATGATAACAAAAAACGAAGTAGCCTCTGAAAAGATGGCTCACAACAATAGTAATAACCCGATCTTTGTAACAATAACTATGTACAAGTATTGCAGACAATCCGCACTTGGGATGGGCGCCCAGCATCCACTACGGACTATGAGAAATAGAATTATCGGTAAGTAAATTCTTATTTTCTCTAACGTCCTAGTGGATGCTGGGACTCCGTCAGGACCATGGGGATTATACCAAAGCTCCCAAACGGGCGGGAGAGTGCGGATGACTCTGCAGCACCGAATGAGAGAACTCCAGGTCCTCCTTAGCCAGAGTATCAAATTTGTAAAATTTTACAAACGTGTTCTCCCCTGACCACATAGCTGCTCGGCAAAGTTGTAATGCCGAGACCCCTCGGGCAGCCGCCCAAGATGAGCCCACTTTCCTTGTGGAGTGGGCCTTTACAGATTTAGGCTGTGGCAGGCCTGCCACAGAATGTGCAAGTTGGATTGTGCTACAGATCCAACGTGCAATCGTCTGTTTAGACGCAGGAGCACCCATCTTGTTGGGTGCATACAATATAAACAACGAGTCAGATTTTCTGACTCCAGCTGTCCTTGAAATATATATTTTTAATGCTCTGACAACGTCCAGTAACTTGGAGTCCTCCAAGTCGCTAGTAGCCGCAGGCACCACAATAGGCTGGTTCAAGTGAAAAGCCGAAACCACCTTAGGGAGAAAATGAGGACGTGTCCGCAGTTCTGCCCTGTCCGAATGGAAAATCAGATATGGGCTTTTGTATGATAAAGCCGCCAACTCTGAAACTCTCCTGGCTGAAGCCAGGGCCAATAGCATGGTTACCTTCCATGTAAGGTATTTTAAATCTACCGATTTTAGAGGCTCAAACCAATGAGATTTGAGAAAATTCAAAACTACGTTCAAATCCCACGGTGCCGCTGGAGGCACTATTGGGGGTTGTATATGTAGTACACCTTTGACAAAAGTTTGTACTTCAGGCACTGATGCCAATTCCTTCTGGAAGAAGATTGATAAGGCCGAAATTTGAACTTTAATGGACCCCAATTTTAGGCCCATAGACAATCCTGCTTGCAGGAAATGTAAGAATCGACCCAATTGAAATTCTTCCGTTGGAGCCTTCTTGGCCTCACACCACGCAACATATTTCCGCCAAATGCGGTGATAATGTTGTACAGTCACTTCCTTTCTAGCCTTAATCAAGGTAGGAATAACTTCCTCTGGAATGCCCTTTTCTTTTAGAATCCGGCGTTCAACCGCCATGCCGTCAAACGCAGACGCGGTAAGTCTTGGAACATACAAGGTCCCTGCTGAAGCAGATCCCTTCTTAGAGGTAGAGGCCACGGATCCTCCGTGAGCATCTCCTGAAGTTCCGGATACCAAGTTCTTCTTGGCCAGTCCGGAGCCACCAGTATTGTTCTTACTCCTCTTTTCCGTATAATTCTCAGTACCTTTGGTATGAGAGGCAGAGGAGGGAACACATACACTGACTGGTACACCCACGGTGTTACCAGAGCGTCCACAGCTATTGCCTGAGGGTCTCTTGACCTGGCGCAATATCTGTCCAATTTTTTGTTGAGGCGAGACGCCATCATGTCCACCTTTGGTTTTTCCCAACGGTTCACAATCATGTGGAAGACTTCTGGATGAAGTCCCCACTCTCCCGGGTGAAGGTCGTGTCTGCTGAGGAAGTCTGCTTCCCAGTTGTCCACTCCCGGGATGAACACTGCTGACAGTGCTATGACATGATTCTCCGCCCAGCGCAGAATCCTTGCAGCTTCTGTCATTGCTCTTCTGCTTCTCGTGCCGCCTTGTCGGTTTACGTGGGCGACTGCCGTGATGTTGTCCGACTGGATCAACACCGGCTGACCCTGAAGCAGCGATTTTGCCAGGCTTAGAGCATTGTAGATCGCTCTTAGCTCCAGTATATTTATGTGAAGGGACGTCTCCAGGTTTGACCACACGCCCTGGAAGTTTCTTCCCTGTGTGACTGCTCCCCAGCCTCGTAGGCTGGCATCCGTAGTCACCAGGACCCAGTCCTGTATGCCGAATCTGCGGCCCTCTAACAGATGGGCACTCTGCAACCACCACAGGAGAGACAACCTTGTTCTTGGTGACAGTGTTATCCGCTGATGCATGTGCAGATGCGATCCGGACCATTTGTCCAGCAGATCCCACTGAAATGTCCGTGCATGGAATCTGCCGAATGGAATCGCTTCGTAAGAAGCCACCATCTTTCCCAGGACTCTTGTGCATTGATGTACTGACACAGTTCCTGGTTTTAGGAGGTTCCTGACAAGTTCGGATAACTCCCTTGCTTTCTCCTCCGGGAGAAACACCTTTTTCTGAACCGTGTCCAGAATCATTCCCAGGAACAGCAGACGAGTTGTCGGGGTCAATTGAGATTTTGGAAGATTCAGAATCCACCCGTGTTGCTGAAGCACTACCTGGGTTAGTGCTACACCGACTTCCAGCTGTTCTCTGGACTTTGCCCTTATCAGGAGATCGTCCAAGTAAGGGATAATTAATACGCCTTTTCTTCGTAGAAGAACCATCATTTCGGTCATTACCTTGGTAAAGACCCGAGGGGCCGTGGACAAACCAAACGGCAGCGTTTGAAACTGATAATGACAGTCTTGTATCACGAACCTGAGATACCCTTGGTGTGAGGGGTAAATTGGGACATGCAGATAAGCATCTTTTATGTCCAGGGACACCATGAAGTCCCCTTCTTCCAGATTCGCTATCACTGCTCTGAGTGACTCCATCTTGAACTTGAATTTCTGTATGTACAGGTTCAAGGATTTCAGGTTTAGAATAGGTCTTACCGAACCGTCGGGCTTCGGTACCACAAATAGTGTGGAATAATACCCCTTTCCCTGTTGTAGGAGGGGTACCTTGACTATCACCTGCTGAGAATACAGCTTGTGAATGGCTTCCAAAACCGACGTCCTTTCTGAGGGAGACGTTGGTAAAGCAGACTTTAGGAACCGGCGAGGGGGAGACCTTTCGAACTCCAACATGTAACCCCGAGATATTATCTGCAGGATCCACGGGTCCACTTGTGAGCGAGCCCACTGATTGCTGAAAATCTTGAGTCGACCCCCCACCGCTCCTGAGTCCGCTTGTAAAGCCCCAGCGTCATGCTGATGGCTTTGTAGAACCCGGGGCGGGCTTCTGGTCCTGGGCAGGGGCTGCTTGCTGCCCTCTCTTACCCTTTCCTCTGCCTCGCGGCAGATAAGACTGTCCTTTTGGTCGCTTGTTTTTATAGGAGCGAAAGGACTGCGGCTGAAAAGACGGTGTCTTTTTCTGTTGGGAGGGGGTCTGAGGTAAAAAAGTGGATTTGCCGGCAGTTGCCGTGGCCACCAGGTCCGAAAGACCGACCCCAAATAATTCCTCTCCTTTATATGGCAATACTTCCATATGCCTTTTGGAATCCGCATCACCTGACCACTGTCGCGTCCATAAACTTCTTCTGGCAGATATGGACATCGCGCTTACTCTTGATGCTAGAGTACAAATATCCCTCTGAGCATCTCGCATATAAAGAAAGGCATCCTTTAATTGCTCTAGAGTCAATAAAATACTGTCCCTATCCAGGGTATCAATATTTTCAGTCAGAGAATCCAACCACACTACCCCAGCACTGCACATCCAGGCTGAGGCTATTGCCGGTCGCAGTATAACACCAGTATGTGTGTATATACTCTTCAGTGTAGTTTCCAGCCTCCTATCTGCTGGATCCTTGAGGGCGGCCGTATCAGGAGACGGCAACGCCACTTGCTTTGATAAACGTGTGAGCGCCTTATCCACCCTAGGGGGTGTTTCCCAGCGCGCCCTAACCTCTGGTGGGAAAGGGTATAATGCCAATAACTTCTTGGAAATTAGCAGTTTTCTATCTGGGTTAACCCACGCTTCGTCACACACGTCATTCAATTTCTCTGATTCTGGAAAAGCTACAGGTAGTTTTTTCACCCCCCACATAATACCCCTTTTTGAGGTACCAGCAGTATCAGAGATCTGCAAAGCCTCCTTCATTGCCGTGATCATATAACGTGTGGCCCTATTGGAAAATACGTTTGTTTCTTCACCGTCGACACTAGATTCATCTGTGTCGGTACCCGTGTCGACTGACTGAGGTAAGGGACGTTTTACAGCCCCTGACGGTGTCTGAGACGCCTGAGCCGGTACTAACTGGTTTTCCGGCCGTCTCATTTCGTCAACTGACTTTTGTAATGTGCTAACATTATCACGTAATTCCATAACTAAAGCCATCCATTCCGGTGTCGACTCCCTAGGGGGTGACATCACCATTACCGGCAATTGCTCTGCCTCCACACCAACATCGTCCTCATACATGTCGACACACACGTACCGACACACAGCAGCCACACAGGGAATGCTCTAATCGAAGACAGGACCCTCTTAGCCCTTTGGGGAGACAGAGGGAGAGTTTGCCAGCACACACCAAAAACGCTATAAATGTATATAAACAACCCTAGAAGGTGTTGTTTTTGATATAAGCGCTTTTAATATATCAATATCGCCAAATTATGCCCCCCTTCTCTTTGTTACCCTGTTTCTGTAGTGCAGTGCAGGGGAGAGTCCTGGGAGCCTTCCTCACCAGCGGAGCTGAGCAGGAAAATGGCGCTGAGTGCTGAGGAGAATAAGCTCCGCCCCTTTTCCGGCGGGCTTTTCTCCCGGGTTTTAAGAAAACTGGCCTGGGTTAAATACATACATATAGCCTTAATGGCTATATGTGATGTATTTATTTTGCCACTAAAGGTATTTAATATTGCTGCCCAGGGCGCCCCCAGCAGCGCCCTGCACCCTCCGTGACTGAATCAGTGAGACGTGTAGCAACAATGGCGCACAGCTGCAGTGCTGTGCGCTACCTTCATGAAGACTGAGGAGTCTTCTGCCGCCTGCTTTCCGGACCTCCGTCTTCAGCGTCTGTAAGGGGGATCGGCGGCACGGCTCCGGGACGAACCCCAGGAGGACCTGTGTTCCGACTCCCTCTGGAGCTAAGTGTCCAGTAGCCTAAGACTCCAATCCATCCTGCACGCAGGTGAGTTGGAAATCTCTCCCCTAAGTCCCTCGATGCAGTGATCCTGTTGCCAGCAGGATTCACTGAGATTTAAACCTAAAAAAACTTTTTCTAAGCAGCTCTTTAGGAGAGCCACCTAGATTGCACCCTTCTCGGACGGGCACAAAAACCTAACTGAGGCTTGGAGGAGGGTCATAGGGGGAGGAGCCAGTACGCACCATGTGATCCTAAAAGCTTTATTTAGATGTGCCCTGTCTCCTGCGGAGCCCGCTATTCCCCATGGTCCTGACGGAGTCCCAGCATCCACTAGGACGTTAGAGAAAAAGACAGTAAAGCTCCCTTAGAGCAGGGACAGATTACATTGAATGCAATAAAATTAAAATAATTCTAGCTAGATTTTCCAAACATTTTTATTTAGAACTATTATTTTATGAAACATATTGTAAAACTTGGCCAGAAGAATCACCATACACATTGGGAACTATACCTAAAATGGAAGAGAATACTATACTTCATAGAAAGAATAAAGTAATGTGACCCAGCATAAAGCTTACTTTGTTATAATAACCGTACGTGATTGCATTAGGCTGTATGCCAGCATTCTTCATTTCAAACAGGACTCTTACTGCCAAAGCAGGGTTCTCCCAAAGGCCGCACAGCTGCATAACTACTCTGTAACACACCTAAAAGGTACATAATAAGGTAAACACACTGCCAACAGTACTTCACACCACATGGACTCACAAAGAAGATATATAGGATAGAAATGGAACTAAAAACATATTGGTAACAGGGAATTTATACAACACCCTTAGCTAAATGAAAACAAGTTATAAACACAATTTGTTATTATTTTTTAAACAAAATACTTTGCCCTATTGGAATGGAAAATAAATAATAGTTTCATATTCAAGTTGTTGTGGCCTTTGATACTGCAAAAGACATATATAACTTCTGGAACTTGAATTGCTGATGAAAAACATACACCTGTTATAACAAAATGCAATGTTTTAACACCTATGCTGTACACCTTAATTACCGACACACAGAGGAGACTCATGGAAGATCATGACACGAGGTCAGTAAAAAGTACAGTGTCTGACGAAACCTTTTCTCCTCTTTTGTAATTCTTCAGTTGTCATTTATAACCCTTTTACACCAACCAGCATATAACACGGTTATTGCACATGAACGCGCATAACCCGTGTTGCTGGTTGGTGTAAAAGGGCCGAGTTGGAATAATCCGGGTCGAGTGACCCGGTATTCCAATTCTGGTAGCTTGCAGGGTTGAACACGGGTTCAACCCGGCAAGCTGTGCTGTGTAAACAGAAGCTGGGTCGATGTGACCCGTTTCCAGTTTACACTGTATGGAAGGGCACTACCCCCCACCGCGTCACCAACCTGGCAATATGCCGGGATGGTGAACGTAGATGGAAAGGGGGCTGATGTGGGTCACAGCCGGGCAGCAGCGGTGTCAGGCTCCCCGGCTGCGACGCGTTTTAGGTGGAAAAGGGGTTTAAGTTAAAGTGTTGCTGTAGCTGGGAGCCAACCCACCAGAGCAGTGTCTTTACTGTCTCTTCAATTAATGCTAAAGGTCATGAGTTCATGTTATTCCCTACCATGCCTACGTGTGTTAATCGTACGCACTCACAGTAACAGACATGATTACTCAGGAAACTCCTGGAAGTACCTGATAACAGAATTATGCAGTGGTGGAGAATTGGAAGTCTAGTAAACATAATCACTATACATCTGATTGCTTGTTTTTTGCCTTGAAATCACCTCATCTAGAGGATCCACCTCAGTCTTCCTCATTTTCACCAGCACATCATAAGACTTCTGAAGAGCTCGAGACTTTGATAGCGACACCTTGACGTACACTGGCAGGCAGATGAACCACAGGCTGAAACAATTGCTGAACAGGCACTTGGGCCAATTGTTGGTATTGTTGTAATATTTCCTGGCCAATTTGTGAGCAGTTTTAATCTCCTACAGGGGGAATAAAAAATAAGAATTTACTTACCGATAATTCTATTTCTCATAGTCCGTAGTGGATGCTGGGGACTCCGTAAGGACCATGGGGAATAACGGCTCCGCAGGAGACTGGGCACATCTAAAGAAAGCTTTAGGACTAACTGGTGTGCACTGGCTCCTCCCACTATGACCCTCCTCCAAGCCTCAGTTAGGATACTGTGCCCGGACGAGCGTACACAATAAGGAAGGATTTTGAATCCCGGGTAAGACTCATACCAGCCACACCAATCACACCGTATAACTTGTGATCTGAACCCAGTTAACAGTATGATAACAGAGGAGCCTCTGAAAAGATGGCTCCCCACAATAATAACCCGATTTTTGTAACAATAACTATGTACAAGTATTGCAGACAATCCGCACTTGGGATGGGCGCCCAGCATCCACTACGGACTATGAGAAATAGAATTATCGGTAAGTAAATTCTTATTTTCTCTAACGTCCTAAGTGGATGCTGGGGACTCCGTAAGGACCATGGGGATTATACCAAAGCTCCCAAACGGGCGGGAGAGTGCGGATGACTCTGCAGCACCGAATGAGAGAACTCCAGGTCCTCCTCAGCCAGGGTATCAAATTTGTAGAATTTAGCAAACGTGTTTGCCCCTGACCAAGTAGCTGCTCGGCAAAGTTGTAAAGCCGAGACCCCTCGGGCAGCCGCCCAAGATGAGCCCCCTTTCCTTGTGGAACGGGCTTTTACAGATTTTAGCTGTGGCAGGCCTGCCACAGAATGTGCCAGCTGAATTGTACTACAAATCCAACGAGCAATAGTCTGCTTAGAAGCAGGAGCACCCAGCTTGTTGGGTGCATACAGGATAAACAGCGAGTCAGATTTCCTGACTCCAGCCGTCCTGGAAACATATTTTCAGGGCCCTGACAACATCCAGCAACTTGGATTCCTCCAAGTCCCTAGTAGCCGCAGGCACCACAATAGGTTGGTTCAGGTGAAAACGCTGGAACCACTTTAGGGAAAAACTGAGGACGAGTCCTCAATTCCGCCCTGTCCGAATGGAAAATCAGATAAGGGCTTTTACAGGATAAAGCCGCCAATTCTGACACGCGCCTGGCCCAGGCCAGGGCCAACAGCATGACCACTTTCCATGTGAGATATTTTAACTCCACAGATTTAAGTGGTTCAAACCAATGTGACTTTTGGAACCCAAACTACATTGAGATCCCAAATTGCCACTGGAGGCACAAAAGGAGGCTGTATATGCAGTACCCCTTTTACAAACGTCTAAACTTCAGGGACTAGTTCTTTTTTGGAAGAAAATTGACAGGGCCGAAATCTGAACCTTAATGGACCCCAATTTCAGGCCCATAGACACTCCTGTTTGCAGGAAATGTAGGAATCGACCCAGTTGAATTTCCTCCGTCGGGCCTTACTGGCCTCGCACTACGCAACATATTTTCGCCAATTGCGGTGATAATGTTTTTGCGGTTACATCCTTCCTGGCTTTAGATCAGGATATGGATGACTTCATCCGGAATGCCTTTTTTCCTTCAGGATCCGGTGTTCAACCGGCATGCCGTCAAACGCAGCCGCGGTAAGTCTTGGAACAGACAGGGTCCTTGCTGGAGCAGGTCCCTTCTTAGAGGTAGAGGCCACGGATCCTCCGTGAGCATCTCTTGAAGTTCCGGTTACCAAGTCCTTCTTGGCCAATCCGGAGCCACGAATATAGTGCTTTCTCCTCTCCATCTTATCAATCTCAGTACCTTGGGTATGAGAGGCAGAGGAGGGAACACATACACTGACTGGTACACCCACGGTGTTACCAGAGCGTCTACAACTATTGCCTGAGGGTCTCTTGACCTGGCGCAATACCTGTCGAGTTTTTTAATCATGTGGACGACTTCTGGGTGAAGTCCCCACTCTCCCCGGTGGAGGTCGTGCTGAGGAAGTCTGCTTCCCAGTTGTCCACTCCCGGAATGAATACTGTTGACAGTGCTATCACATGATTTTCCGCCCAGCGAAGAATCCCTGCAGCTTCTGCCATTACCCTCCTGCTTCTTGTGCCACCCTGTCTGTTTACGTGAGTGACTGCCATGATGTTGTCCGACTGGATCAACACCGGCTGACCTTGAAGCAGAGGTCTTGCTAAGCTTAGAGCATTGTAAATGGCCCTTAGCTTCAGGATATTTATGTGAAGTGATGTATCCAGGCTTGACCCTAAGCCCTGGATATTCCTTCCCTGTGTGACTGCTCCCCAGCCTCGCAGGCTGGCATCCGTGGTCACCAGGACCCAGTCCTGTATGCCGAATCTGCGGCCCTCTAGAAGATGAGCACTCTGCAACCACCACAGGATGGATACCCTTGTCCTTGGTGACAGGGTTATCCGCTGATGCATCTGAAAATGCGACCCGGACCATTTGTCCAGTAGGTTCCACTGGAAAGTTCTTGCGTGGAATCTAAAGAATGGGATTGCTTCGTAGGAAGCCACCATTTTTACCCAGAACCCTTGTGCATTGATGCACTGAGACTTGGTTCGGTTTTAGGAGGTTCCTGACTAGCTCGGATAACTCCCTGGCTTTCTCTTCCGGGAGAAACACCTTTTTTTCTGGACTGTGTCCAGGAACATCCCTAGGAAACAGAAGACAAGTCGTCGGAACCAGCTGCGATTTTGGAATATTGAGAATCCAATCGTGCTGCCGCAACACTACCTGAGATAGTGCTACACCGACTTCCAACTGTTCCCTGGATCTTACCCTTATCAGGGAATCGTCCAAGTAAGGGATAACTAAAATTCCCTTCCTTCGAAGGGATATCATTTCAGCCATTACCTTGGTAAAGACCCGGGGTGCCGTGGACCATCCATACGGCAGTGTCTGAACTGATAGTGACAGTTCTGTACCATAACCTGAGGTACCCTTGGTGAGAAGGGTAAATTTTGACATGAAGGTAAGCATCCTTGATGTCCCGAGACATCATGTAGTCCCCTTCTTCCAGGTTCGCAATCACTGCTCTGAGTGACTCAATCTTGAATTTGAACCTCTGTATGTAAGTGTTCAAAGATTTTAGATTTAGAATCGGTCTCACCGAGCCGTCTGGCTTCGGTACCACAATAGTGTGGAATAATACCCCGTTCCCTGTTGCAGGAGGGGTACCTTGATTATCACCTGCTGGGAATACAGCTTGTGAATGGCTTCCAAAACTGCCTCCCTGTCAGAGGGAGACGTCGGTAAAGCCGACTTTTGGAAACGGCGAGGGGGAGACGTCTCGAATTCCAATATGTACCCTTGAGATATTACCTGAAGGGTCCAGGGGTCTACTTGCGAGTGAGCCCACTGCGCACTGAAATTCATTGAGAACGGGCCCCCACCGTGCCTGAGCTTGTAAGGCCCTAGCGTCATACTGAGGGCTTTGCAGAGGCGGGAAAGGGTTTCTGTTCCTGGGAACTGGGTAATCTCTTCAGCCTTTTTCCTCTCCCTCTGTCACGAGCAGAAAAGAGGAACCTTTTGTCCGCTTGCCAACAAAGGACTGCGCCTGATAATACGGCGTCTTATTTTGAGAGGCGACCTGGGGTACAAACGTGGATTTCCCAGTTGTTGCCGTGGCCACCAGGTCTAAAAGACCGACCCCAAATGTCCCCTTTCAAAGGCAATACTTCCAAATGCCGTTTGGAATCCGCATCACCTGACCATTTTACTGGTAGAATTGGACAACGCACTTATACTTGATGCCAGTCGGCAAATATTCCGCTGTGCATCATGCATATATAGAAATGCATCTTTTAAATGCTCTATAGGCAATAATATACTATCCTTATCTAGGATATCAATATTTCCAGTCAGGGAATCCGACCATGCCAACCCAGCACTGCACCTCCAGGCTGAGGCGATTGCTGGTCGCAGTATAACACCAGTATGTGTGTGAATACATTTTTGGATACCCTCCTGCTTTCTATCAGCAGGATCCTTAAGGGCGGCCATCTCATGAGAGGGTAGAGCCCTTGTTCTTACAAGCGTGTGAGCGCCTTATCCCCCCTAGGGGGTGTTTCCCAACGCACCCTAACCTCTGGCGGGAAAGGGTATACAGCCAATACTTTTTAAGAAATTATCAATTGTTATCGGGGGGAAACCCACGCATCATCACACACCTCATTTTATTTCTCAGATTCAGGAAAACTACAGGTAGTTTTTCCCTCACCGAACATAATACCCCTTTTTGGTGGTACTCGTATTATCAGAAATGTATAAAACATTTTCCATTGTCTCAATCATGTAACGTGTGGCCCTACTGGAAATCACGGTTGTCTCTTCACCGTCTACACAGGAGTCAGTATCCATGTCGGCGTCTGTATCTGCCATCTGAGGTAACGGGCGCTTTAGAGCCCCTGACGGCCTATGAGACGTCTGGACAGGCACAAGCTGAGTAGCCGGCTGTCTCATGTCAACCACTGTTTTTTTATACAGAGCTGACACTGTCACGTAATTTTCAACAGTACATCCACTCAGGTGTCGACCCCCTAGGTGGTGACATCACTGTTACAGACACTCTGCTCCGTCTCCATTTTTTCTCCTCATACATGTCGACACAAACGTACCGACACACAGCACACACACAGGGAATGCTCTGATAGAGGACAGGACCCCACTAGCCCTTTGGGGAGACAGAGGGAGAGTATGCCAGCACACACCAGAGCGCTATATATATATATATACAGGTATAACCTTATATAAGTGTTTTTCCCCTTATAGCTGCTATATGTTTTAATACTGCGCCTAATTAGTGCCCCCCTCTCTTTTTTTAACCCTTTCTGTAGTGTAGTGACTGCAGGGAAGAGCCAGGGAGCTTCCCTCCAACTGAGCTGTGAGGGAAAATGGCGCCAGTGTGCTGAGGAGATAGGCTCCGCCCCCTTTTCGGCGGCCTTATCTCCCGTTTTTCTGTATATTCTGGCAGGGGTTAAATGCATCCATATAGCCCAGGAGCTATATGTGATGTATTTTTTGCCATGTAAGGTATTTTTATCATGTTTTATTGCGTCTCAGGGCGCCCCCCCCAGCGCCCTGCACCCTCAGTGACCGGAGTATGAAGTGTGCTGAGAGCAATGGCGCACAGCTGCAGTGCTGTGCGCTACCTTATTGAAGACAGGAACGTCTTCTGCCGCCGATTTTTCCGGACCTCTTCGCTCTTCTGGCTCTGTAAGGGGGCCGGCGGCGCGGCTCCGGGACCCATCCAGGCTGGGCCTGTGATCGTCCCTCTGGAGCTAATGTCCAGTAGCCAAGAAGCCCAATCCACTCTGCACGCAGGTGAGTTCGCTTCTTCTCCCCTTAGTCCCTCGATGCAGTGAGCCTGTTGCCAGCAGGTCTCACTGAAAATAACAAACCTAAACTAAAACTTTCACTAAGAAGCTCAGGAGAGCCCCTAGTGTGCACCCTTCTCGTCGGGCACAGAAATCTAACTGAGGCTTGGAGGAGGGTCATAGGGGGAGGAGCCAGTGCACACCAGTTAGTCCTAAAGCTTTCTTTAGATGTGCCCAGTCTCCTGCGGAGCCGCTATTCCCCATGGTCCTTACGGAGTCCCCAGCATCCACTTAGGACATTAGAGAAATAGTAGATTTCTTCTACATAATATTTTCACATGGTGTATAAGTAAGAAATCTTACAGAAATACTATCAAAGAGCGGTCAGATACACAGATGCCAAATTAAAAGAACTGGTAACAAACATGGGGACTAATTCAGAGTTGAGCACAGCAGAAAATTTGTTAGCAGTTAAGTAAAAACCATGGGTGGGGGGGTCATTTCGAGTTGATCGCTAGCTGCCGTTGTTCGCTGCGCAGCGATCACATAAAAAAATGGCAAAACTACACATGCATATGCACCGTAATGCGCACGCGCGACGTATGGGTAGAAAGAGCATCGTTGCTGTGCAATGGTTTTAGGGAAGAATCCATTCGCACAGCCAATCTCAAGGAGGTTGACAGAAAGAGGGCGTTTATGGGTGTCAACTGACCGTTTTCTGGGAGTGTTTGGAAAAACGCAGGCGTGTCCAGGCGTTTGCAGGGCGGGTGTCAAGTGAGGGAGGGAGACAAGGCAATAGCAGATCACCTAAATAATTATTTTTGCTCAGTATTTACTACAGAAGAAGGGATGGGGCCACAGTTAAGTTGCAAGGACATTCATAAAAATAGGATTTTGGTACTTACCAGGTAAATCCTTTTCTTTGGGTGCATGACAAGGCACCCAAATCCGAAACACGCCTTGCCGAAGCTAAGGCTAGAAGAAAAATTGTTTTCCAAGTGAGAAACTTTATATCCACTTGCTGTAAGGGTTCAAAATATGAAGACTGTAAGAACTCTAAAACCAGATTCAAGTCCCATGGCGCTGTAGGTGGAATGAATGGAGGCTGTACTCTGAGGACACCTTGGAGAAAAGTGCGTATAGACGGCAATAGAGCCAATCGTCTTTGAAAGTAAATTGACAAAGCAGATACCTGCACCTTTAGTGTAGATAAACGCAGTCCTTCATCTAACCCTGTTTGTAGAAACAACAAAAGGCGGGATAACTTGAAAGATGATGTCGGAAACTTCCGAGCTTCACACCAACCTATATAGGCACGCCATATTCTGTAATAATGAGCTGCCGTAACCGGCTTCCTAGCTCGTAACATGGTTGGTATAACCGATTCTGGAATGCCTTCTCTTCTTAAGAGGGTGGTCTCAACAGCCACCCCGTCAAACGCAGCCGCGCTAAATCGGGGTAAAGGAACGGACCCTGTTGTAACAGGTCTGGACGTAGTGGGAGCGGTCAAGGATCGTCTGCGAGTAGTCTTCGGAGATCCGAGAACCAAGCTCTCCGAGGCCAATGAGGCGCCACTAGTATGACTGTGACAGACTCTCTTTTGATCCGTTTTAGCACCAGAGGGAGCAACGGAAACGGTGGAAACAGATACACAAGACTGTACGGCCACGCGACAGTGAGAGCATCCACCGCCACTGCCTTTGGATATCTTGTTCTGGACACATACTGGAACGTTTGGTGATTGTGTCGAGACGCCATCAGGTCCACCTGAGGATAACCCCATCTCTGAACCAACATGTGAAACACTTCTGGATTTAATGCCCATTCGCCTGGATGAAAATCCCGACGACTGAGATAATCCGCTTCCAAGTTGTCCACCTCCGGAATGAACACGGCCGACAACATCACCTGGTGGCATTCCGCCCAATTGAGGATTCGAGCTACTTCCCGCATTGCCATGCGGCTTCTCGTTCCTCCTTGTTTGTTGATGTATGCGACCGCCGTCGCATTGTCTGACTGCACTTGGACAGGCTGAGAGCGAAGCATGTGCACTGCTTGTCGTAGCGCATTGTAAATTGCGCGGAGTTCCAGGACATTTATAGACAGCAATTTTTCGTGATCCGCCCAGAGACCCTGGAGCTGACAATTTTGAATTACCGCTCCCCAACCTCTGAGACTGGCGTCCGTAGTTAGAATTATCCAATTCCAGCCTCCGAACCGTCTTCCTACGGTTAAATTGTGTTCCTTGAGCCACCAGAGCAGAGATACTCTTGCCCTTGGCGACAACCTCACCCTGTGGTGAATCTGCAGATGCGAGCCCGACCACTGGGCGAGCACATTCAGTTGAAATGGACGCGAGTGAAATCTTCCGAACTGAAGCGCTTCGAAAGCTGCCACCATTGTGCCTAAGAGGCGAATGCACAAGTGTACAGACACTGTGCGTGGCTTGAGCACTAAGTGTACTAGATGGCGTAGAATTTGTACTTTCTGCTGTGGTAGGTAAATTCTTTGATTGACCGTATCGAGAATCATACCTAGGAATTGAAGGCGTTGAGACGGAATTAGATGTGATTTCTTGAAGTTGACAATCCAACCGTGGTGAACCAGTACATCGTATGTTAGCAGCGCATGTTGGAGAAGTATCTGTTGAGACGGAACTTTGATGAGCAGATCGTCTAAATACGGAACTATTGTCACTCCCAGGGATCTGAGATGAGCTATCATCACAGACATCACTTTGGTGAATACCCGAGGCGCTGATGACAGGCCAAACGGTAGAGCCTGAAACTGGTAATGGTTCTGGCGTATTGCAAACCGTAAGAATTTCTGATGAGGCTGCCAAATTGGAATGTGTAAGTACGCATCCTTGAGATCTAGCGCAATCATAAATTCCTTTGGCTCTAAACCCGCAATCACCGAACACAGAGACTCCATTTTGAATCTGTAGTAAGTTACGTACTGATTGAGACCCTTTAAGTTCAATATTGGTCTGACAGAGCCATCCGGCTTCGGTACCACAAACAGACTTGAATAATAACCCTGACCCTGTTGGTGTACAGGGACCGGAATCAAAACTGCCGAATCCAGTAGGGACTGAATGGCAATTTGCAGAACCGTCCTCTTGTCGTCCGACAGAGGCAATCCTGTCTTGAAAAACCGCAGAGGCGGAAGACAGTCGAACTCTATTTTGTAACCTTTTAACACTAAATTGCGGATCCACCCATCCGCGGATGTGTGGAACCACGCCAAATGGAACGTCTGAGGCGTGCTCCCACAATCGGAGAACCGAGATGGGCTGGTAGCCCGTCATGCCACTGGCTTGTCGGTAACCTTAGCGTCCTGGCGATTTGTGTTGGTTTGTTGGAAACCACGTCCGCGACCACGTCTAGCAGGCGTGGCTGTTCCTCTGCCACGTCCTCGAAAGGACTGAGGTCTAAAGGATTTGAACGAAGGTCCAGCGTACCTCCTTCTTGATACCGGTGGAGGCAATGGTAAGAAAACAGACTTACCTCCCGTAGCCTCAGCAATCCATGCGTCCAATTCAGGACCAAGCAGCTTCTTGCCATCGTAAGGCAACGCCTCTATACCTCGTTTGACCTCTGCCTCCGCATGATAAGCACGCAGCCAGAGTGCTCTTCGTGCCGTAACTAGCGACGATGAAATACGAGAAGTGAGCTGACAGACGTCAGTCGACGCTGTACAGAGATACTCTACAGCCTCACTCATTTGATTTACAAGAAGTATCAGGTTTTCGTCATGTAAAGCAGATTTGAGTTCTGTAAGCCATATTATGAGCGCCTTAGTGACCCAAATGCCAACCAATCCAGGTCTTAGCATCCCACCTGCTGCTACATACATGGATTTTAGCATAGTTTCTATCTTGCGATCTGAAGGATCTTTAAGCGTAGTAGCTGCTGGCACTGGTATGGTTAATTTCTTGGTAAGCTTCGACACTGAAGAATCAACTATTGGTGGATTCTTCCATGTACACGTTACCGAGTCTGGAAACGGGTAACTAGACTTAAATCTGCGAGGTATAGAAAACCGTTTATCTGGATTCTGTCGTGTTTCTACTAACATCTGATTAAGAGATTCCGACACAGGAAAACTTATTGGAGTTTTTTGTCGTTTAGTAAATACGACCTGATCATTTGTGAGAGGCTCCTCAGTTTCAGTAAACTTCAGAGACTGACGTACCGCTCTGATGAGATCGTCAATGCCGGAACTGTTAAAATCCTCGCCATCTGACTCCACTTCGCCCTCCTCACCCTCATCTTGTTCCGTGAGGTCTGGCATGGAATCGTCAGAATGCAACATAGCAGAAACTGGAAAATCATAAGACATATGAAATTTATCCCGTTTACCCAAAATGGATTTGGACCTTACGCAAGGCTGAGCCGCCTCCGGTAGTTCTGGCGGTCTCACCCTAGACTCAGATCTTGCCGTTTCCCGCTCCTGACGAGCGGCGGTCAATTCTGATTGTAACCTATCCAGTACATTTACTAACATACCCCACGGAGGGTCCGGTGAGGACATTGGTTGTAAAACTGGAGCAGAAATGGTATTCTGAACCGAATCCACAAAACATACTGTACATGTGGTAGATCCATCCGGTAACACACTGCTACAGACTTTGCAATTATGCTTTTTAGTTTTTGCTGGTGCCTTACTCATTATGGCGACAGACAATACAATACACAAAAAACAGACATTTGCACGACTCAGTAAAATAGTAGTAAGGTGTCTCTGTATATATATCTGGCCGAGTGCAGTACACGTGGCCAGTACTATGAAATGTGATCCAAATTCCCACTAACACCCCTGCGCCTCCGGTGGAGTAGAGATGTAGTACTGGAACGTTCTGGAATCACAGCAGGAAGACACAGGAAGCATGTTAAAATGGCCCCCATGCTATGCTTACACATATAATCATAGTGCTGGTTACAAACTTACAACTGATTATAACCCTGCAAATACCCCTGCAGCCTAGCATCTGCTGTTGCTGCAGTATTTTCTTATGCCGCTGTATTGCCCCCTTATTTATTGCCTCCCCCTCCGTGAGGTAATGCCTGCATGCTCTTTGAGATGCAGAGCAGCGGGCAGCGCAGCGTGTGGGGCCGCCAGCGGGTATCGCCGAGCGGATCGCTGTGCTGTGAGCCGCGGGAGCCGGGTGAACAGCGGGTAAAACAGCCGTGGGACCCGGAGCAGTGCGAGCGGCCAGAGCAGCAGCGGCGGCCGGCGCTGTGAGTGGGGAGAGCAGCGGCGGCCGGAGCCGTGTGAGCGGGGAGAGCAGCGGTGGCCGGAGCCGTGTGAGTGGGGAGAGCAGCGGTGGCCGGAGCCGTGTGAGTGGGGAGAGCAGCGGCGGCCGGAGCCGTGTGAGTGGGGAGAGCAGCGGCGGCCGGAGCCGTGTGCGGCGGCGGCCGGAGGCAGTCTGCAGAGTCCCCAGTAACAATGTCCCCACACCTCGGGGCGGCAGCGGGAGCTGACCGCCCCGTTCACATACCTTCACTCCTGCAGCTTGTGAGGAGGCTCCGACGGGGCTTCTGTACAAGCGCCGGACAGCTTGAGCAGGAGGATCTGTGTGTGGCTGTGAGGGAGCTCTTTCAGAGAGGCCCGACACGCCCCTGCTGCTATCAGCAGCTGCACTATCCCTGACCCTGCCTTTTGGAAGGGGGAAAGGGATGTGTCTAAAATATAAAAATATAAAAATAAAAATTCAAAGTAATTGTGGCCCAGCCACAAACGAACTGTTGCTATCGAGCACAGAAAAAACACTGAGGTACTCGGGGATATGGAGGAGTGGAGTGTTCTAAATTTAAATATTCAGTGCTGTTCCTACGGAAGCCCGTCCATATCCCAAGAGTACTCCAGTGACCCCTAGTGGATGATAAAGAAAATAAGGTAGATGAAAATACATTTACAGAGGAGAAGGTCCTAACAGAACTTTCAAAACTAAAAGTGGATAAATCAATGGGACCAGATGGGATACACCCAAGGATACTCAAAGAGCTAAAAGATGTGCTGGTTACACCTTTAACAGAATTATTTAACCAGTCACTAAATACAGGTGCTATTCCAGAGGACTGGAAAAGAGCAAATGTAGTTCCACTGCACAAAAGTGGAAGCAAGGAAGAAGCAAGTAACTACAGACCAGTAAGCCTTACATCAGTAGTAGGGAAAGTAATGGAAAAACTATTACAAGAAAGAGTAGTGGAATATCTTAAATCAAACCACTTACAGGATCCAAAACAGCATGGATTTACTGGTGGGAGATCATGCAAACAAATCTTATTGACTTTTTTGACTCTGTGATGAAAATAATAGATCAAGGGGGAGCTGTAGATGTAGCATATCTAGACTTTAGTAAGGCATTTGACACTGTCCCACATCGCAGACTGCTAAATAAACTTGAAAGCCTGGGGGTGGATTATAAATCAGTTAAATGGATAAGAACCTGGTTGCAGGATAGGAAACAGACAGTCGTAGTTAATGGAGTGCAATCTATGGAGGGAAATGTTACCAGTGGAGTACCCCAGGGATCTGTACTTGGTCCAGTTCTCTTTAATATCTTTGTTGGTGACATTGCAGATGGTATTGAAGGGAAGATATGCCTTTTTGCAGATGATACAAAGATATGCAACAGGGTAGACACACCGGGAGGGGTCAAACAAATGATTAATGACCTAGGAAGGCTTGAGAAACGGTCAAGAACGTGGCAACTACAGTTTAATGCTAAAAAATGCAAAATCATGCACTTGGGTCTCAAAAACCCAAAGGCTAAGTATAGTATCAAGGGTACTATAATGGAAACTACTGAGGAGGAAAGAGATTTAGGAGTCACTATTTCAAGTGACTTGAAGGCAGGAAAGCAATGCAACAAAGCAATGAGAAAGGCAAGTCAGATGCTTGGTTGCATAGGGAGAGGAATCAGTAGCAGGAAAAAAGAAGTGATAATGCCACTGTATAGGTCATTGGTACGGCCCCATCTGGAATACTGTGTCCAGTTCTGGAGACCCTATCTCCAGAAGGATATAAATACATTAGAGAGTGTACAAAGAAGGGCAACTAAAATGGTGCATGGCCTACATCACAAAACTTACCCGGAAAGGCTAAAAGATCTTAACATGTATAGTTTGGAGGAGAGAAGGGAAAGGGGGGACATGATAAAAACTTTCAAATATATCAAGGGTCTTAACAAAGTTCAGGAGGGAAACATTCTTCAAAGGAAAAGAAGTATTAGAACTCGAGGGCATACATTGAGACTGGAGGGGGGGAGGTTCAGGGGAAATTTAAGGAAAAATTACTTCACAGAAAGGGTAGTGGATAAGTGGAATAGCCTCCCATCAGAGGTGGTAGAGGCTAAGACTGTAGGGCAATTTAAACATGCTTGGGACAGGCATATGAATATCCTTACAAAGAATTAAGGTTAAAAAAGGGTTGAGATTGCCTAAAGGATAAAATAAAAAAGGGGCAGACTAGATGGGCCAAGTGGTTCTTATCTGCCGTCAAATTCTATGTTTCTATGTTTCAAATTCTGTGTGTCTGACATCAATTCCGGGACCTTCATCGCTGGATTCATCGCACAGGATGAGTAACTGCAGGGCTAGTCTTGTTTTGCACAAAATGTTTTTGCAGAGCAGGGCTGCAAAGGCGTTCGCACACTTGCAAAGGGAAAATGCACTCCCCCGTGGGCGGCGACTATGCGTTTGCACGGCTGCTAAAAGTAGCTAGCAACCGATCAACCTGGGAATGAGGGCCCATGTGCCCTGCAACCAAATGTAACTCTCTCTGCACATGCTATATCTGCCCCTCCTGCAGTGCACATGGTTTTGCCCAACTGCTAACAAATTTGCTGCTGCGATCAACTCTGAATTACCCACCATGTTATCTATAGCTACAATCTATATAATAAATCAAAAAGAAGAAAAACTAGAGGAACATCAGCAATTCCTATTGTATTGCTGATAGTATCAACTTGTGACATACTGTACTATCACTGAGGATATAAAGATAGGGGTGAAAATAAGAATTTACTTACCGATAATTCTATTTCTCATAGTCCGTAGTGGATGCTGGGATCTCCGTAAGGACCATGGGGAATAGCGGCTCCGCAGGAGACTGGGCACAAAAAGTAAAAGCTTTAGACTAGCTGGTGTGCACTGGCTCCTCCCCCTATGACCCTCCTCCAAGCCTCAGTTAAGATACTGTGCCCGGACGAGCGTACATAATAAGGAAGGATCTTGAATCCCGGGTAAGACTCATACCAGCCACACCAATCACACCGTACAACTCGTGATCTGAACCCAGTTAACAGTATGATAACCGTAGGAGCCTCTGAAAAGATGGCTTCCAACAATAAACAACCCGATTTGTTTGTAACAATAACTATATACAAGTATTGCAGACAATCCGCACTTGGGATGGGCGCCCAGCATCCACTACGGACTATGAGAAATAGAATTATCGGTAAGTAAATTCTTATTTTCTCTGACGTCCTAGTGGATGCTGGGAACTCCGTAAGGACCATGGGGATTATACCAAAGATCCCAAACGGGCGGGAGAGTGCGGATGACTCTGCAGCACCGAATGAGAGAACTCCAGGTCCTCCTCAGCCAGGGTATCAAATTTGTAGAATTTAGCAAACGTGTTTGCCCCTGACCAAGTAGCTGCTCGGCAAAGTTGTAAAGCCGAGACCCCTCGGGCAGCCGCCCAAGATGAGCCCACCTTCCTTGTGGAATGGGCTTTTACAGATTTTGGCTGTGGCAGACCTGCCACAGAATGTGCAAGTTGAATTGTACTACAAATCCAACGAGCAATCGTCTGCTTAGAAGCAGGAGCACCCAGCTTGTTGGGTGCATACAGTATAAACAGCGAGTCAGATTTTCTGACTCCAGCCGTCCTGGAAACATATATTTTTGGGGCCCTGACTACGTCCAGCAACTTGGAGTCCTCCAAGTCCCTAGTAGCCACAGGTACCACAATAGGTTGATTCATGTGAAACGCTGAAACCACCTTAGGGAGAAATTGAGGACGAGTCCTCAATTCCGCCCTATCCGAATGAAATATCAGGTAAGGGCTTTTATAGGATAAAGCCGCCAATTCTGATACGCGCCTGGCTGAAGCCAGGGCCAACAGCATTACCACTTTCCATGTGAGATATTTTAAATCCACTGTGGCAAGTGGTTCAAACCAATGTGATTTTAGGAACCCTAAAACTACATTGAGATCCCAAGGTGCCACTGGAGGCACAAAAGGAGGCTGTATATGCAGTACCCCTTTGACAAACGTCTGAACTTCAGGCACTGAAGCCAGTTCTTTCTGGAAGAAGATCGACAGGGCCGAAATTTGAACCTTAATGGATCCTAATTTTAGGCCCATAGACAATCCTGCTTGCAGGAAATGTAGGAAACGACCCAGTTAAAATTCCTCCGTAGGGGCCTTCTTGGCCTCACACCACGCAACATATTGTCGCCAAATGCGATGATAATGTTTTGCAGTTACATCCTTCCTGGCCTTGATCAGGGTAGGGATGACTTCATCTGGAATGCCTTTTTCCTTCAGGATCCGGCGTTCAACCGCCATGCCGTCAAACGCAGCCGCGGTAAGTCTTGGAACAGACAAGGTCCCTGCTGGAGCAGGTCCTTCCTTAGAGGTAGAGGCCACGGGTCCTCCGTGAGCATCTCTTGCAGCTCCGGGTACCAAGTTCTTCTTGGCCAATCCGGAGCCACGAGTATCGTTCTTACTCCTCTCCTTCTTATGATTCTCAGTACTTTTGGTATGAGAGGAAGAGGAAGGAACACATATACCGACTGGAACACCCACGGAGTTACCAGAGCGTCCACCGCTATTGCCTGAGGGTCCCTTGACCTGGCGCAATATCTGTCCAGTTTCTTGTTGAGACGGGACGCCATCATGTCCACCTTTGGTTTTTCCCAACGGTTTACAATCACTTGGAAGACTTCTGGATGAAGTCCCCACTCCCCCGGGTGGAGGTCGTGTCTGCTGAGGAAGTCTGCTTCCCAGTTGTCCACTCCCGGAATGAACACTGCTGACAGTGCTATCACATGATTTTCCGCCCAGCGGAGAATCCTTGCAGCTTCTGCCATTGCCCTCCTGCTTCTTGTGCCGCCCTGTCTGTTTACGTGGGCGACAGCCGTGATGTTGTCCGACTGGATCAATACCGGTTGACCCTGAAGCAGAGGCCTTGCTTGACTTAGGGCATTGTAAATGGCCCTTAGCTCTAGGATATTTATGTGAAGAGACGTTTCCATGCTTGACCACAAGCCCTGGAAATTTCTTCCCTGTGTGACTGCTCCCCAGCCTCTCAGGCTGGCATCCGTGGTTACCAGCATCCAATCCTGAATGCCGAATCTGCGGCCCTCGAGAAGATGAGCCTTCTGTAACCACCACAGGAGAGATACCCTTGTCCTTGGAGATAGGGTTATCCGCTGATGCATCTGAAGATGCGATCCGGACCATTTGTCCAGCAGATCCCACTGAAAAGTTCTTGCATGGAATCTTCCGAATGGAATCGCTTCGTAAGAAGCCACCATTTTTCCCAGGACTCTCGTGCACTGATGCACTGACACTTGTCCTGGTTTTAGGAGGTTCCTGACTAGCTCGGATAACTCCCTGGCCTTCTCCTCCGGGAGAAACACCTTTTTCTGGACTGTGTCCAGAATCATCCCTAGGAACAGTAGACGTGTTGTTGGAATCAGCTGTGATTTTGGGATATTTAGAATCCACCCGTGCTGACGTAGCACTACCTGAGATAGTGCTACTCCGACCTCTAACTGTTCCCTGGACCTTGCCCTTATCAGGAGATCGTCCAAGTAAGGGATAATTAATACGCCTTTTCTTCGAAGAAGAATCATCATTTCGGCCATTACCTTGGTAAAGACCCGTGGTGCCGTGGACAATCCAAACGGCAGCGTCTGAAACTGATAATGACAGTTTTGTATCACAAACCTGAGGTACCCTTGGTGAGAAGGGTAGATTGGGACATGGAGATAAGCATCCTTGATGTCTAGAGATACCATATAGTCCCCTTCTTCCAGGTTCGCTATCACTGCTCTGAGTGACTCCATCTTGAATTTGAACCTTTTTATGTAAGTGTTCAAAGATTTTAGATTTAAAATTGGTCTCACCGAGCCGTCCGGCTTCGGTACCACAAACAGCGTGGAATAATACCCCTTTCCCTGTTGTAGGAGGGGTACCTTGATTATCACCTGCTGGGAATACAGCTTGTGAATAGCTTCCAATACTGCCTCCCTGTCGGAGGGAGACGTTGGTAGAGCAGACTTCAGGAACCGGCGAGGGGGAGACGTCTTGAATTCCAATTTGTACCCCTGTGATACTACCTGCAGGATCCAGGGGTCCACTTGCGAGTGAGCCCACTGCGCGCTGAAATTCTTGAGATGGCCCCCCACCGTGCCCGAGTCTGCTTGCAGAGCCCCAGCGTCATGCTGAGGACTTGGCAGAAGCGGGGGAGGGCTTCTGCTCCTGGGAAGAGGCTGCATGGTGCAGTCTTTTTCCCCTTCCTCTGCCCCGGGGCAGGAACGAGCGGCCTTTTTCCTTCTTGCCCTTATAGGGACGAAAGGACTGGGTTTGAAAAGACGGTGTCTTTTTCTGCTGAGAGGTGACCTGGGGTAAAAAGGTGGATTTTCCAGCCGTTGCTGTGGCCACCAGGTCCGATAGACCGACCCCAAATAACTCCTCCCCTTTATACGGCAATACTTCCATATGTCGTTTGGAATCCGCATCACCTGACCACTGTCGCGTCCATAACGTTCTTCTGGCAGAAATGGACATCGCACTTACTCTAGATGCCAGGGTGCAAATATCCCTCTGTGCATCTCGCATATATAGTAATGCATCCTTCAAATGCTCTATAGTTAATAATATACTGTCCCTATCCAGGGTATCAATATTTTCAGTCAGGGAATCCGGCCAAGCCACTCCAGCGCTGCACATCCAGGCTGAGGCGATCGCTGGTCGCAGTATAACACCGGTATGTGTGTATATACCTTTTAAGATATTTTCCAGCCTTCTATCAGCTGGTTCCTTGAGAGCGGCCGTATCAGGAGACGGTAACGCCACTTGTTTTGATAAGCGTGTGAGCGCCTTATCTACCCTAGGGGGTGTTTCCCAACGTGCCCTAACCTCTGGCGGGAAAGGGTATAGTGCCAATAATTTATTAGAAATCAGCAGTTTTTTATCGGGGGAAACCCACGCTTTATCACACACCTCATTTAATTCATCTGACTCAGGAAAAACCACTGGTAGTTTTTTCACACCCCACATAATACCCTTTTTTGTGGTACTTGTAGTGTCAGAAATGTTCAATGCCTCCTTCATTGCCGTGATCATGTAACGTGTGGCCCTACTGGACATTACGTTTGTCTCGTCACCGTCGACACTGGATTCAGTATCCGTGTCAGGGTCTGTGTCGACCATCTGAGGTAACGGGCGTTTTAGCGCCCCTGACGGTGTCTGAGACGCCTGAACAGGCACTAATTGATTTGTCGGCTGTCTCATGTCGTCAACAGTTTTTTTGCAAAGTGCTGACATTGTCACGTAATTCTTTAATTACTACCATCCAGTCAGGTGTCGACTCCCTAGGGGGTGACATCACTAACACAGGCAATTGCTCTGCTTCCACATCATTTTCCTCCTCATACATGTCGACACAATCGTACCGACACCCAGCACACACACAGGGAATGCTCTGATAGAGGACAGGACCCCACTAGCCCTTTGGGGAGACAGAGGGAGAGTTTGCCAGCACACACCAGAGCGCTATATATATACAGGGATAACCTTATATAAGTGTTACTCCCTGTTATAGCTGCTGTATTTATATATTAGCTGCCAATAGTGCCCCCCTCTCTGTTTTACCCTGTTTCTGTAGTGCAGGACTGCAGGGGAGAGTCAGGGAGTCGTCCTTCCAGCGGAGCTGTGAAAGAAAATGGCGCTTGTGTTCTGAGGAGAAAGGCTCCGCCCCCTTCACGGCGGCCTTTTCTCCCGCTTTTTTCAGGAAACTGGCAGGGGATAAATGCATCCATATAGCCCAGGAGCTATATGTGATGCATTTTTTTTAGCCATATAAGGTTTTTATATCGTTTTTATTGCGTCTCAGAGCGCTCCCCCCCAGCGCCCTGCACCCTCAGTGACCGGAGTGTGAAGTGTGCTGAGAGCAATGGCGCACAGCTGCAGTACTGTGCGCTACCTTATTTGAAGACAGGAACGTCTTCTGCCGCCGCTTTCTCCGGACCTCTTCGCTCTTCTGGCTCTGTAAGGGGGCCGGCGGCGCGGCTCCGGGACCCATCCAGGCTGAACCTGTGATCGTCCCTCTGGAGCTAATGTCCAGTAGCCAAGAAGCCCAATCCACTCTGCAGTCAGGTGAGTTCGCTTCTTCTCCCCTTAGTCCCACGATGCAGTGAGCCTGTTGCCAGCAGGACTCACTGAAAATAAAAAACCTATTTAAACTTTTACTTCTAAGCAGCTCAGGAGAGCCACCTAGCTTGCACCCTTCTCGTTCGGGCACAAAAATCTAACTGGGGCTTAGAGGAGGGTCATAGGGGGAGGAGCCAGTGCACACCAGCTAGTCTAAAGCTTTTACTTTTTGTGCCCAGTCTCCTGCGGAGCCGCTATTCCCCATGGTCCTTACGGAGTTCCCAGCATCCACTAGGACGTCAGAGAAATCATAGTGGAAACAAGGGGCCCACCTATATTAGAACAGGCTGCAATTACAATCTGTTACATAACTCACAGCAATCACTTACCTGTTTGGTCCTTTTAGCAATAAATGTAGGGCTGCTTGCAGTTCGGCTGGCTTTTGTATTTCCATTGAAGGTGAGGTACTGCTCACGTGTTCGATCGAAAAGTGTGTAATCAAGCCTTGGAAAGCTTTTGTAACTGAAAGGACAGCAATTAAACATTTAGTGTATAACATATATAAATATAAAAAGGAAATGAGTAAGGAACTATTAAGCCAGTGTCTATACAGATGTGTCCTCTTACGTCTTACCTCAATATGCCACAAAGCGAGAGATGCCTGGCATGAGTAAGCAGACAGTTCCTGTGCAACTCTGTTAGCGTCAGGCATCTATTTTGCCGAAAATTATATGCAGCATAAGGTAGGCTGACCATACTAGCAATTAAACCGGGACATTTATGAATTACACAGGTTCTGTGGCTGGCTGACTTCAAGCCTGCATTTCACCTGGTTTTAATCAGCCACAGAACCTATGTAATTCATGAGCGTCCCAGTTTAAAGAACTAGTATGGTCAGCCTACATAAGTATATTCTCTGTATGTCATCTGCTGATGTAGCGATGTTTAGTTACCCTGTACTTGTCCTATATTGTCTTCAACTGTAAATTGCTGTTTTCCTGTTTTGATTATTTGTTTACGTACTCTCTAATTTGGCGCTGAGGAACCCTTGGGGTGCCATATAAATAAAGAATAATAATAATGTCTGCGGCTGTAACTGCATATGAAATGGTTTGTTAAAGTGTTTCGTGGAAAACAATGTAACGTAGGATTTTGTATGCAGATACAGCCTAGGTCGCACACAGAATATAGGCATGTCGCTTGTCATTTTAATCAGCATACGCTGCTTGTGCATCCTTTTCACATCGTTTTCCGAATAAGACACATTTTAATGGAAAAAGATGCACGTAAAGAAGCTCAGCGCTACAGAGTCTTGTCACGGCATGGGCTGTTTAACATGTAGGGAACTAGAGGTAAGTGGACAAATCTGTGCATATGATATGGGAGTGGGAAAAAATTGTTAGGGTATGTTACCGGTATTGTGGCCATCTACAAGTTGGCCATCTTTAATTAATTGGGAAGAATGTGCATTATATAGTTGTGTATGTATATCAATTTGAGCTATTGTATTAATGGTGTCTTCTCTCTATTCCCACAGTACAACGTGTGGGGGCCGGGGAGATGGATCAGCTGCTCCTGACAGGGAGCTTGACAGCGCAGGATACGTTAACCATGGCAACACCGACTGGGCTCGACAGACATCACCGGAAGTGACGCCCGTGGCTCTCAGGCAGCGGATGTGTAGTCCGGACCCGGCTCCTTCACGTGGTAGTGGACACTGCCTATTTAGGTAAGTTCAGTTTATGTTATTGGTTTTCTTATTCTGGTGTCACGTAAGCCTAGAAAAAGGTGCTGTAAGTGCACCGAAACGTCGGCTGTTTACATGATGTAAATAACCCACTAAATGCATTATTTACAACATCGAATTGGAGTGCCGCAGTCTTTTTTGGATCTATTGACTCTTAGTTACTGAAGGCACCCACAACTACTGGGATACAGCGCCGAGTGCCAGCTGAAACACGCAAGCTATACAGTGTGTGTGGGTGTGTGTGTGTGTGTGTGTGTGTGTGTGTGTGTGTAGTGCGGTGGGCTGTGACTGCCTAACTCAAATATACATTTACAAAGAACCCTGCACTCTCCTTAGCAGTTTCATTCACTTTAAAGCTTTAATAATGTAATACTGGATAAACAATGGAGTTTAGGTCTATGAATTGTACAATGCACGTAAGCTTGCAGCTTACTCCACGGGACCCCATTTCACTGCAAGTTCTACTCTATCACAAACTTTCACATAGATTTTTGGGACCTGGCAAAATAAAATATAAAACAAGATTTATGGTAAGAACTCACCGCTGTTAAATCTTTCTGGGAGGTACACTGGGCTCCACAGGGATTAATATCGGGTGTAGAGTAGGATCTTCATCCGAGCCACCAACAGGCTCGAAGCTTTGACTGTTCCCAAGATGCAAAGCGCCACCTCCTCTATAACACTGCCTCCGTGCACAGGAGCTCAGTTTCGTTAACCAGCCCAATGCAGTAGCAGGTACTAGAGACGACAATCATAAACAGCCACATAAACCACGCACTCACCACCACCGGGGAGGGTGTCAGCGGCTAATGCCATATCAACCCAAAGAAGCAAAGTGCGTCAGGGTGGGCGCCTTGTGGAGCCCAGTGTACCTCGCAGAAAGAGATTTAAGAACGGTAAGTTACCATAAATCTCATTTTCTGCTGCGGGGTACACTGTGCTCCACAAGGATTAATATCGGGGGATGTCCTAAAGCAGTTCCTTATGGGAGGGGACGCACTGTAGCGGGCACAAGAATCCGGCGTCCAAAGAAAGCACCCTGGGAGGCGGAAGTATCGGAGGCATAGAACCTTATGAACGTGTTGATGGAGGACCACGTAGCCGCCTTGCACAATTGTTCAAGGGTCGCACCACGGCGGACCGCCCAAGAAGGTCCAACAGACCGAGTAGAATGGGCCTTAATAGTAGCAGGAGCTGGGTTGACCAGCCTGTACATAAGCATGCGCAATCACCATTCTAATCCATCTGGCCAAGGTCTGCTTGTGAGCAGGCCAGCCACGTTTGTGAAAACCAAACAGTTCAAATAGAGAATCAGATTTCCTAAAGGAGGATGTTCTCTTCACATAGATACTGAGAGCCCGTACCACATCTAAAGACCGCTCTTTAGATGACAATTCAAGAGAATTAAAGACCGGAACCACAATCTCCTGGTTAAGGTGGAAGGAAGACACCACCTTGGGTAAATAACCTGGACGGGTTCTAAGAACCGCACGGTCACTGTGAAAAATCAGACAGGGTGACTTACAGGATAAAGCACCCAAGTCCGAGACCCTTCTAGCTGAAGCGATAGCCAGCAAAAATAAAACCTTAAGGGAAAGCAACTTAAGATCCGCAGACGTAAGAGGCTCAAACGGAGACTCTTGCAAGGCCTCCAGAACCATCAACAGATCCCAAGGGGCCACAGGTGGTACATAAGGAGGTTGAATCCGCAACACGCCCTGAGTGAATGTATGAACATCAGGTAGGGCAGCAATCTTTCTCTGAAACCAGACCGATAAGGCAGAGATGTGAACCTTGAGGGAGGCCAGACGAAGGCCTAAGTCCAGGCCCTGTTGTAGGAAGGCCAATAGTTTGGCCGTACTAAACTTGAAAACGTCATGATTGTGAGATGCGCACCAAGTAAAGTAAGCATTCCAGACCCTATGGTAAATACGAGCAGAAGTTGGCTTACGGGCCTTCAATATAGTTTGAATGACCACCTCAGAAAAACCGTTGGCCCTCAGGACGGAAGCTTCAAGAGTCATGCCGTCAAAGCCAAACGGGCCAAATCCTGGTAAACACAAGGGCCCTGAACAAGGAGGTTTGGTCGTTGTGGAAGTAGAAGGGAACGATCTAGCGAGAAGCCCTGTAGATCTGAGAACCAGTGCTGCCTGGGCCACGCTGGAGCGATCATAAGAAGGATTCCTCCTTCTTGCTTGAACTTCCTTATTACTCTGGGCAGGAGTGACACCGGAGGGAACATGTACTTCAGCCGAAAGTTCCATGGAATTGCCAGAGCATCCATGAACGCTGCTTGAGGATCCCTTGTCCTTGCTCCAAAGACCGGAACCTTGTGATTGTGTCGAGACGCCATCAGATCCACATCTGGAAGGCCCCACGTGTCCACAAAAATTTGAAACACTTCTGGATGGAGGCTCCACTCTCCGACATGTACGTCCTGACAACTGAGATAGTCCGCTTCCCAGTTTAGAACGCCCGGAAAGAACACTGCTGATATGGCCAGCAGATGGCGTTCTGCCCACTGAAGAATCCGTGATACTTCCCTCATTGCCATGCGGCTTCGAGTGCCGCCTTGATGATTGATGTACGCCACCGTGGTGGCGTTGTCCGATTGTACTTGAACAGGTCTGTTCTGTATCAGATGCTGGGCCATTGTCAATGCATTGAACACTGCCCACAGTTCCAGAATGTTTATCGGGAGTAGAGACTCCTCATCGGTCCACCGACCCTGAAGAGTGTGTTGTTCCAACACCGCGTCCAAACCTCTCAGACTGGCATCCATCGTCAGCAGGACCCAGTTGGATATCCAGAAGTAACGGCCCCTGCTCAATCAATGGTCCTGAAGCCACCAGCTTGGCGACAGGCGGACCTCCGGAGACAAGGAGATCATGTGAGATCTGATCCGGTGAGGCAGGCCATCCCACTTGGTCAGAATTAACTTCTGCAGAGGGCGAGAATGGAATTGAGCATACTCCACCATGTCGAAAGCCGACACCATTATACCTAGCACTTGCATTGCCGAGTGAATAGACACTTGCGGACGAGATAGGAAGCATCGAATCCTGTTGTTTAAGGACCTTCCATTGAGACGAGAACAACCGCTGCTTGTGGGTGTCCAACAACGCTCCCAGGTGTACCATGCTCCAAGCAGGAACCAGGGATGATTTCTTCCAGTTGACAAGCCACCCGTGGGCTGTCATGACCTGGACACAGTCAGATCTAGATGCCACAGGAGAATTTCTGGGGAATTTGCCAGGATCAACAAATCATCCAGGTACAACAGGATCCTGACCCATGTCGGTGGAGTGTAGACGGATGAGACACTGCAATAGGAATATGCAGGTAGGCATCCTGTAGGTCCAGGGAGACCATATTGTCCCCAAACTCTAAGGCCAGAATAGAGTTTCCATAAGAAACTTGGAGGTCCTCGCGTGCTTTTTTTAAGGACTTGAAATTGAGAATGGGCCACGAGGACCCGTTGGTTTCAGGACTAGAAACAGCAGTGAATAGAACCCTTTGCCTTGCTGAGCCAGAGACACGCGTACCACCACTCCCTGTGGTCAGGAGGGATTGTACCACCGAATGGAGAGTGTTTGCCTTCATCGGATCCAAAGGGACATCTGTCAGGCAAAATCCATGAGGGGAACGGTTCTTGAAGGGTACGGTGTAACCTCGAGTGGCGACTTCCCTTACCCAGGTATCCGAAGTGGTCTTCAACCATTCCTGGGCAAAACCTAGAAGTCGGCACCCCCACCCTGGTTTCCCCCAGAGGGAGGCTCGCCCCGTCATGTGGCAGGCTTGTCAGTTTTGGAAGCAGGCTGACAGCCCGCTTCGGTCTGGGCTTGGCAGGTTTGGAAGCACGAGTCTGCTTCGGGTACACCTGACCTTTTGCTTTACCTGGAAGACGAAAGGGCCGAGGGAAAGTACTTTTAGCCTTCTGTGTGGAAGGAGCCGTACTAGGTAGGCAAGCTGTTTTAGCAGTAGCCAGATCAACACAATCTTATTCAGGTCTTCACCAAAAAGAATGTCTCCTTTAAAAGGAAGCACCTCCAGGGTTTTCTTAAAATCCATATCCACCGACCAGGATATCAACCACAGGATACGGCGAGCCAAGATGGACGAAGTGGCAGCCTTGGCCGCCAGTACCCTGGCAATATATGAGAGACATTGTCTAGCATGATCAGAAATGTCGGTAGGCAGCTCCGCCTCCAGCTCCTGAGCCCATGCTTCAACAGCTTCAGCAGCCCAGGTTGCTGCAATGGTTGGCCTATGCACAGACCCCGTTAGGGTATAAATCGCTTTTAGACAACCCTCCAAACGTCTATCCGTCGGTTCCTTCAGAGAGGTGACGGTAGTTACTGGCAGAGCTGAGGAAACTACCATGCGAGCCACATGAGAGGAGTTTCCCAATTTTTATACAGCTCCGCAGAGAGGATAGCGAGCCCACAGTCTCTTATGCAGTGTGAATTTCGTAACTGGATTTTCCCAGGTTTCCTGATGTATGTCAGCCAGGTGTTGAGAATGTGGTAAAACTTGTTTAACCACTTTTTTACGTTTAAATCTGTCCCGATTTTTAGAGACAGCCGCAGACTCAGGATCATCAGAGACCTGAAGAATGAGCCTGATAGCCTCAATCAAATCAGGGACATCCACCAGTGACTTGCCCTCCCCATCAGAAACATCAGAGTCAGTGTGTGTGGGATCAGTATACACACCGTCCTCCTCAGAGGACGTGTCCGGGACAGCGGTGGATTGTGAGGATGCAGCGGCCCGTTTAGAAGACGACCTAGTTTTAGGTGGGCGAGAGTGAGACTTATGCTTAGTCAGTGAACGGTTCAAGTGCTGTAAATGTGTTGAGATTTGATCCGCCCACGGCGGATTTACAGCAGGGACCATAAATTGCTGTAGTGGCACTGGAGGTCCCACAGGGGGCGTAAGTTTAGTTACTAACGTATTCAACAAAGTGGAGAAGGTAGCCCAAGGTGGGTCATTAGTTACCTCCTGTGCTACAGACCCACTGTGGGTTAAGGAACCCCCTGAACCTGAACTCTCAGCTGCCATGTTATCCTCAAAATTGACTGCAGCGTCACCACCACGCAATGTGGGAGAAGCCCCAGTTCCATTGCCTCGTGTAGCGGACATAATGAGAAGCACAATATCAGGAAACCCAGTACAATCTTAGCAGCGATATACCTTAGCAAGAACTCCCAGAGTTGTGTGACTTTTGTCAGCACAAACCAGGAATCCAAGAGACATATGGTGACTATAAATCACAAGGAAAAATACACAGCAAGTATATCTTGTGAAAAGCCTACAGTTGTGCTCATAAGTTTACATACCCTAGCAGAATTTATGATTTTCTGGCCATTTGTCAGAGAATATGAATAATAACTCACAAACTTTTCTTTCACTCATGGTTAGTGGTTGGGTGAAGCCATTTATTGTCAAACAACTGTGTTTACTCTTTTTTCAAATCATAATGACAACAGAAACTACCCAAATGACCCTGATCGAAAGTTTACATACCCTGGAGATTTTGGCCTGATAACATGCACAAAAGTTGACACAAACGGGTTTGAATGGCTACTAAAGGTAGCCATCCTCACCTGTGATCTGTTTGCTTGTAATCAGTGTGTGTGTATAAAAGGTCAGTGAGTTTCTGGACTCCTGAAAGACCCTTGCATCTGTCATCTAGTGCTGCACTGACATGTCTGGATTCTGAGTCATGGGGAAAGCAAAAGAATTGTCAAAGTATCTGCGGGAAAAGGTAATTGAACTGTATAAAACAGGAAAGGGATATAAATAGATATCCAAGCAATTGAGAATGCCAATCAGCAGTGTTCAAACTCTAATTAAGAAATGGAAAATGAGGGATTCTGTGCAAACCAAATCACAGTCAGGTAGAGCAACAAAAATTTCAGCCACAACTGCCAGGAAAACTGTTTGGGATGCAAAGAAAAAGCCACAAATAACTTCAGCTGAAATACAGGACTCTGAAAAAAAGTGGTGTGATTGTTTCAAGATGCACAATAAGAAGGCATTTTGAAGAAAAAAGGACAGCATGGTCTAGTCGCCAAAAAAAAGCCATTACTACGCAAATGCCACAAAGCATCCCGCTTACAATAGTCCAAACAGCACAGAGACAAGCCTCAAAACTTCTGGAACAAAGTCATTTGGAGTGATGAGACCAAAATTTTACTTTTTGGCCACAACCATAAACGTTACATTTGGAGAGGAGTCAAGAAGGCCTATAATGAAAGGTACACCATTCCTACTGTGAAACACAGAGGTGGATCGCTGATGTTTTGGGGATGTGTGAGCTACAAAGGAACTGGAAACTTGGTCAAAATTGATGGCAAGATGAATGCAGCATGTTATCAGAAAATACTGGATCAAAATTTGCACTCATCAGCCCGGAAGCTGCGCATGGGACGTATTTGAACGTTCCAACATGACAATGATCCAAAACACATGGCCAAGTCGACCTGTCATTGGCTACAGCAGAATAAAGTGAAGGTTCTGGAGAGGCCATCTCAGTCTCCTGACCTCAATATCATTGAGCCACTCTGGGGAGATCTCAAACGTGCAGTTCATGCAAGACAGGCCAAGAATTTACAGGAACTGGAGGCTTTTTGCCAAGAAGAATGGGCAGCTTTAGCATCTGAGAAAATAAAGAGCCTCATCCACAGCTACCACAAAAGACTTCAAGCGGTCATTGATGTTAAAGGGGGCAATACACGGTATTAAGAACTGGGGTATGTAAACTTTTGATCAGGGTCATTTTGGAAGTTTCTGCTGTCATTATGATTTAAAAAGAGTAAATACAGTTGTTTGACAATAAATGGCTTCACCCAACCACTAACCATGAGTGAAAGAAAAGGTTGTGAGTTATCATTCATATTTTCGGACAAATGGCCAGAAAATCACAAATTCTGCTAGGGTATGTAAACTTATGAGCACAACTTGTATATCAGTCTACAAACCTGACATACTTAGCCCCCTCCAGTTACAATATATAGGAGTAGCAAGCTGAGTGAAATACCCGAAATGGCAGCCACGCAGCAGCTACATGCACACACACATATATAGTCACAAGCGTACCATGCAGAAATTATACACCATAAAACTGCACTGGACTAGCAATACAAAGTAATACTCAGTATAGCTATATATGTAAACAGTAGATATAACAAAGCACAGTAAATACTGGATGTATATCACAGGGTGTTTGTACCACACAGCCCTGAATGTATGCACTTTCTTAACTAACACTGTCCCTTGACAGGTAGAATACTTAAGTGTACTGTAAAATGCACAGCGCTGGCGAGCAGGCGGCTTTACAGAGGAGGATTTGCCCCAGCAGTCCCAGGAACAGCGCAGCTCCGTGTGATGGCAGCTGACAGGGAGTGAGGGAGAGATACGCAGCTCCAGGGCGGGAACATTTACCCAAATGGCGCCCTGGGACTGGGGCTACAGGTTAGGCCTTATCCCCCTGCAGGCTTCCCCACCGGGCACTGCGGGCTGTACAAAAACTGTTTTTTATAGAAGAAAAACCCCTACCTGTGCCCTGTGTCCTGGTGACTAGTGGAGCGGCTGCCCTTTACAGTTTCCACGGCCGCGCCAGATCGTGGTAAAAGCGGGCCAAAGAGACCCCTTACCTCCCCATTTACCTGCGGCCACGCGATCTGTGAGGACAGCGGTGAGTGTGTGCGACTGACAGGAAAGACACCAGAGCCTCCGCTGTAGTGACCCGGCAACCAGGGCGCGGGAGTATACAGTGCCGCTGGGGGAGTGATTGAGCTGCAGCAGAGGATGTCTATCTGACATTCAGGAAAGCTGCAGCCCTTGAAGTCTTCAAATTTCTTCTGTTATTCTGAAATTAAGCTATCATATAGGCTGCAAGAGCAGCCCCCCTGTTGATTGCCTGCTTACTGCATGGCAGCAACTTACAAACTGAGCTCCTGTGCACGGAGGCGGGGTTATAGAGGAGGCGGCGCTGTGCATCTTGGGAACAGTCAAAGCTTTGAGCCTGTTGGTGCCTCGGATCAAGATCCTACTCTACACCCGATGTTAATCCTTGTGGAGCCCAGTGTACCCCGCAGCAGAATTATATATATATATATATATATATAGCTAATGAAAGTGATGTGCTGTACACAAGGTAAAGTGTCCATACAGACATTAGAAGACAGGGTTTAGATGGAATTACGCTTTATGCTTTGCTAAGCAGTATAAGATTCTGTACCTGTATTTAGGAGCTGGGTCAGGTCCATCCTCTGGTAGAGTCTCAGGTGGCATTATAAACACTGTATGTTCACTCTTCTGGGACTCATCCAGCTCTATCAAACGAGTGTCCTCTGGCAATTCTTGATCTGCCTGCCATGCAGACAATGTGGCAATTAACAGTGTAAAATATTAGACCCAATGAACATGTTTAAAATTAACACTGGAGAGTGAGCAGTTTAGAAATGACAGACACATACCTTATCCCCCTTTTCACTGCCTTTATCAGGAAACAGCTGACAAATAATTAAACAAGGATTAATTCCGGGAAATAAGCAGATTTCAATATTCACTTTAATATGACAGTTAAATCAGCCCTAATGTTACGTTTTTACAATGCAGCTACTCAAGCATTTCAGAGCAAGTTATAATGCAGTCCCTTGATACTCTGCACAAAAGTTCATAAGTTGTTACAGTGATATTTGTTTGATGGATCTTTTGTTAAATCAAATGAAAATACAACAGATTATTAAAAAGATTGCAACCAAAGACCTCTAGATAATGAAATGGATGTACTTTTAGACTTTAAGGCAGCAGTGGCCAACCCGCAGCTCTCGGGCCGCATTCGGCTCTTTTATGCTCCGCATGCAGCTCGGTCGGCTCCCAGCCACCGCTGACCGACACACACACTTCTAGTCTCCCCCCCCACCCCACCCCCTTTCAAGTGCTGCTCACTGCTCTACTGCTGTGAGGGGAGGAGAGCGCAGCATGTGGGGGGCATATCTGGCACTGTGGGGCGTGTAACTGGCACTGTAGGGACGTGTAACTGGCACTGGAGGCATTTCTGTATCTGCCACTGTGAGGACATGTGTATCTGGCACGGGGGGCATGTGTGTTTCTGGCACTGTGGGGGCATGTGTGTTTCTGGCACTGTGGGGGCATGTGTGTTTCTGGCACTGTGGGGGCATGTGTGTTTCTGGAACTGTGGGGGCATGTGTGTTTCTGGAACTGTGGGGGCATGTGTGTATCTGGCACTGTGGGGGCATGTGTGTATCTGGCACTGTGGGGACATGTGTGTATCTGGCACTGTGGGGGCATGTGTTTATCTGGCACTGTGGGGGCATGTGTTTATCTGGCACTGTGGGGGCATGTGTGTATCTGGCACTGTGGGAGCATGTGGGGGCATGTGTGTATATGGCACTGTGGGAGCATGTGGGGGCATGTGTGTATATGGCACTGTGGGGGCATGTGTGTATCTGGCACTGTGGAGGCACCCACTTTTGTTGTTTTTTTTTATGTAAGTATGTGGCACTGTACTGGAGCATTATATATATGTGGCACTGTACAACATGACTAAAAACGGGGTTATGACACGAGGTCATACTCCTACAAAAGTCATACCGAAAAGTGTGCACACAAAAATGGGGTGTGGCTTTGTGATTAGGCCACACCCCCATTTTTGCACGTGCGCATGATAGTGGCAGTGGCTCTTGACTACAGATCTTTTCTGGCTCTTTGCCTGAGACTGGTTGGCCACCCCTGCTTTAAGGTATAGATATAGTACTTTGTGCTCTATGCACATGTCACGTTCTTATCAGTACCTTTTCAATGCAGTCATCAAAGAAGGCCAGGCTGGTGTCCTTGTCACTGACAAAGCTGCACTCTTCAATAAAGCGGATGAAGATTTGGGTTTTTGTAAGCTGGGTGTAAAACTTCATGTGAGTGCGATCCCTGCTTTTCATAAACCCTGTGATATGAGAGGGAGTATATTTTAAGTAACATATTAAGCACACAGAAACACCTATAACTTCAACTTAGTATTAATAATATATTTTTTGTTGTTCAATCACATTTGTCTGGTGTAATAGTCACATATTGGCGATCACATACATTTTACTGGGTATTTTAAATATATTAATATCATTTGTGTGCATATATATTGAGAGACAGGCAGAGCGAGAGAGAGAGATGCAGACGAGAGCGAGGCAGTAAGATATCTGCAGATGGTAAAGCACTGGTAAATATTTATGCCACTGCATTAAATAACTGATTGACATTATCTAAATTGGTAAGGGATCCCTATTGGTGAGCTGATCCCTATGGCCCTCTGAGCCTTTCAGTGAGATCTTACCAACTGATCCATTTCTCAGCCTTAAGGTCTATTGATACCAGCTCTATACACCACATCTCTTCACGCACAACACTAGCCCTTAAATTAAAAAGTAGCGTCTGTCTTTAAAAAAAATAATTTTACTGATTATTGAGAAAGGGGTACTGTGTTGTTCCTTTTAAAGGTTAGAGGGTAAAACCTGCAACCTTTGAAACGTATCAAGTTGCCTATCGCCGATTGAACTGGTTAGAAAATATTTAACCAGTATCACGCTTGCAAATTAGTGTCATTTAGACACAGGTTTATACAGTTTTGCCAAGTGCATTAGCAGTTCTAACACATGTATATTCTCATTGTCTGCATTTATATGTGGTATATTCAATTAGGGTCGGATCCATTCCGACAATTGTCGGAATCGATACGACAAGGGCTATTCAAAGCCCATCTCAATTCGACTTTAAAAAAGTTGAATTGAGATGAGAGGGGGGAGAGCCGCGGGCAGACAGGGGACAGCAGCGCTGCAGGAGGATGTGGGACAGCTGCCAGACCTCACGGCAGCGTCCACCCGGCTCCAGCAAGCAGGATCTCACTTGCTGGAGCCGGGTGGACGCTGCCGTGAGCGGCGGCTGTTACACATCCTCCTGCAGCGCTGTGCTGTAGCGCTGCTGTCCCGTCTCCCCGCTGCTGTCCCCCGTCTGCCCGCAGCTCTCCCCCCTCTCAGGTCCCACATCTCAGTTCAACTTTTTTTTAAGTCGAACTGAGATGGTCGGATACGGGGCCAAAACCTGTCGGATTTGGCCCCGTTTCCCTCAGAAGCACATGAATCAGCAGCTATACCACCGATTCACATACTATTCGACAAGTCGAATTCCCCGACTTGTCGAATAAAAATGCTCGGGACTGAATAGGTCGAAACCCTTTCCGACCTGAAAAAGTCGAAAACTGCCGTCTTTTTGACAAGACAGCAGATTCAACCTTAATTGAATATACCCCATAGTCTATTATACTGTATTAATTTATACATTTTATTTCTGTTTTTAATATCTTTGCTAAATGTAAATTTGAAGGATTGAGTCCTCTAAAAATAATAATTTCCTGATTAAATACCTTGGCGGTCAAAAAGAGAGTCTGCTGCGGTGGCCTTCTTAGATGGTGCCTCTGTGATGGGTTTCAAATAGGCCCTGTAACCTTTAAGTATGGATGCCATGAAGCGGAGAAATGCCTCTTGAATTTCCAGTTCCAGTTCCCTCATTTTCCTTTGCCATGAAAAGTCTGCTTCAATGGGAGTCATCTCTATTGCACTCTCCTCCTGGGGTTGTCTGTGTACTGGGAAGAACAGCACAATTCTCACTGCCATTTACCTCTTTACTCACATACTGTATTTACTATGCATTTCTATTAATCCTAACAGCAGCACACAAGTTTTTGTTTTACCATACAATATCTCACATAATACAAACTAGGTACTTTTGCGTAGCTGACATTAAAGCAAAAAGTGAGTAGTATCTCCAGGTGTTCTGCACAATAAGTAAAAAGTCCATGTACCATATAGTGCATGTATAAAACCAATCTCAGGCAGACAAGTGTTTAGTCGCAGAACTAAGGCATCTAGAAACCTCCTAGGTCACCTGCACTTCTGAGCACTGCTCTCAGCCAACCAGATGAAAAACACTCTTTTCTTCCTTTCTCTGTAGTCACATCTGTCCAAGGTGTAGGTATAGACCAGTGCTAGCCAAAACGTTGATCGCGATCTACCGGTACCTTGCGGGGCTCATGCCGGTAGATCGCGACCAACTTCATTAAACTGTACTTGCTGTCTCTGATCGCTCCGAGTCCAGAGCAATCCCAATGATGCATTGCGCGGGTGACATCATGACGTCCGCTGCGCACCCACGCAATGCTGGGAACGCGATGTGAGGAGCGCAGCGGTGGCAGGACAGCGGTTGCGGGAAGTAGTATGAGAAGGCACGTGCCAGCTGAGAGCCAGCCAGCTCTGGGGGGGGGGGGGGGGGGGGGAGGCAGCCAGCAGAGAGGCACTCAAGCCAGCCAGCATGAGTTGTGCACAGGGGTCTATTATGCACTGGGAAGGAGTTCTGCATAGGGGAATGTGCACATGAAGGGGGTCAATATGTTGCACAGCAGGCTGTTCTGCAATGGGAGTGAGAAGGGGGGTATTCTGCACATGGGTGTATCTGCACCGAGGGGGATGTTGCACAGGGAGCTGTCCTTCACAGGGAGGGGAGGGCATATTCTGTACAGAGAGGAGGGTTATTGCACAGGGGGCTGTTCTGCACACAATCATGACAAGATTGTGTTTATTAATATTAATGTATTTTTTGTAATGTGGACACTACTTGGTGCTGTTATTTAATGTTGTCCTTACTAATGCTATTTTTAAATGTGCGTGTTCTTAATGGTGGTGTTACTTGATGGCGTCACTCTTAATGCTATTTTTAAATGCATGCGTTATTATTGGTGACATTTGATGGCATCATTCTTCAGGGTATGGGTCATTAGGTCGACAGTCATTAGGTTGACCACTATTGGTCGACATGCATTAGGTCGACATCAACATTAGGTCGACATGAACAAGTTCGACATGAGTTCTTTGACTTTTTTTGGTGACGTTTTCTTCGGAAAGTGACGGGGAACCCCAAGTAGTGCACCGTGTCCACTTGCATGCTTCGGGCAAAGTTACTATTCCCAATCGTAGTCCACGTGGATCGAAAAGTATGAAAAAATTAAAAAAATTAAAGAAAAATTTTAAAAACTCATATCGACCTTTTTCCATGTCAACCTAATGACCATGTTTACCAATAGTGGTCGACCTAATGACCGTAATACAGTCTTAATACTATTTTTAAATGTGTGCATTATTGTTAGTATTGTTATTTGATGGCGTCGTTCTTAATGATATTTTTAAATGTGTGCATTAGTATTGGTGTTATGTGATTGTGTCATTATTAACGCTCTTTTTCTTACGTCCTAGGGGATACTGGGAATCCATTTAGCACCATGGGGTATAGATGGGTCCACTAGGAGCCATGGGCACTTTTACAAATTGATCGGGTGCACTGGCTCCTCCCTCTATGCCCCTCCTACCAGACTCAGTTTAGAAAATGTGCCTGAAAGAGCCGGTCACGTCTCTGGAAGCTCCTGAAGAGTTTTCTACATTTATTTTCTGACCTTGTTATTTTCAGGCAGGACTGGATGGCACCAGCCTGCCTGCTTCGTGGGAATTAGGGGGTGGAACGGCCCAACCTCTCTCAGGGTTAATGGTCCCGTTCCCCGCTGACAGGACACTGGCTCCTGAGGGAACTTTTCGCAAGCCCCACTATGGCGAGCGTACCTTCCCGCAGCACGCCGCCACCCCTAACAGAGCCAGAAGAATGAAGAGTTGTGAGTACTAAGCCGGCGTCCCGGTTAGCGGGTCGCCGGCCATTATGGCGGCATGAGGGTACGGAGACGCACGGCTTCTGAACGGGGCAGACTGTATCTCCCGCTGTGTACAGACACAGACGCTGAACAGCGGACACAGTACTCAGACTGGCAACATAGTCATAAAAGGAGTCTGTCTCCATTTTATGCACAAGACACATACAGGCAGTATAAAAAAAGTGCGGGAAGACCGCGCGTCATTGAAGGGGCGGGGCATCATTATGAGCGGATCCAACAGCTCACCAGCGGCATTTGCCCTGTGCAGCTGACACAGACGCTGACTGACAGGGACGCGCAGCTCCTCCGGAGAGTCTCCAGGTTACCTCAGCAGTACCGGGGGTCATAGCGGGGGGAGCGATTGTTAGTGTACTAGGTCCCTAATATAGATGCTTAGTCTGCGACCCGGCTAAGCTTGGCATTAGCGTTAAGGGCGCCGTGTGCTGGTTCCATACTCCCTGCGTCTCCCTGGAAGGGCTCTTTGTAGGTTAATTAAGCATTTAACCTTTTCCTCTGTGTGTGTGCTGTCACTATACAGTATGTCAGGCAAAGAGTGTATTTCATGTAAAAGCACAGTGTTCCTCTTCCCCAGGGGGTTCACTAGTGTGTACTCAATGTAGTGTCCCTTCCCAGGCTAGTGGGGCAGAACCAGCATGTCTGGAATACATTAGGGGAATGATTTACACAATCTCTACTAAGTTATCTCGGAATGAGAAAGAGATGCAATACTTAACACAATCCATGACTGAGTTTATGAAAAGAGACTCAGTACCCAAACCAGGGTCTCAGTCATCCTGCCATTTGTCCGCAAAAACGCACTTTGGCCCATATCCTGCAGTCTGACTCGGATGATGAAGGGTCAGACATGTAGGAGGGTACTCTGTCGCAAGGAATAGAGGCTCTTATAGAAGCTATCAGAGAAGTTCTGAATATCCCTGATAAGGTGACAGAGGAAAGTGAAGAATCTTATTTTAATATAAAAAAGAAATCCTCAGCCACTTTTCCTGTGTCAAAGTAATTAAATACCCTGTTTTAAGAACCATAGGTTAATCCTGATAGGAAATTTCAAATCCTTAAACCGTTATTATCATCCTTTTTCCTCCTGATAGGAAAACATGGGAAACCCCACCGATAGTGGATGCATCAGTATCCAGGCTCTAATGGAAAATTTTATTGCCTGTCCCGGGTGCAGCCTCCCTGAAAGACGCAGCTGACCGCAAGATTGACACTACGCTCAAATCTTTATATACAGCTGCGGGGGTGGCCCAGAGACCCACTATAGCATGTGGGTGGATTACGCAAGCCATTGCTAAATGGTCTGGTAACCTAATTGAGGGGTTAGATACCTTACCTCAAGGGGAGATTGTTTTGCTCCTGTAACATATACAGGACTCTGCAAACTGTATGGTGGAAACCATAAAAGAAATAGGCTTGCTGAATGCACGCACCACAGCTATGGCAGTGTCTGCACGCAGAGGTCTATGGCTACGCCAGTGGACAGTGGATGCGGACTCCAGGAAAGGCGTGGAAGGCCTACCTTTTCACAGGCGAGGCCATATTTGGAGATGAACTAGAAAATGGATCTCCAAAGCTACTGCGGGTAAGTCCACATACCGTCCTTCTGCAGCTCCCCCAGCTAGGAAGGCCTACTCAGAATCCAAATTACAGTCCTTTTAGACTGCCAAGTTTAGGAGCAAGCCCTGGGGTTCTTCTACCGCCACCAGAAGCGCTAGAGGTAAACCACGCAAACCAGCAACTGCCGGTTCACAGGAATAAGACTCAAGCTCTGCTTACTCAAACCCTTCAGCATGACGGGGAACAGAGATGCCTGGAAGACTGGCAGGTGGGAGCCCGGCTAAAATTCTTCAGTCACTTCGTGCCAGGATTCCTGGGTCATACATCTTATTTCTCAAGGTTACAGACTGGAGTTCCAGGAGCCCCCACCTCACAGATTCTTCAAATCAGGCTTACCAGTTTCACAAGAGGCAAGTATAACTTTACAGAAAGCCATTCCAAAACTAGTACCGACCCAGGTCGTTGTTCCAGTTCCACCTCATCTGCAAAACAAGGGGTACTAGTCCAACCTGTTTGTAGTACTGAAACCGGAGGGTTCAGTGAGGCCGATTCTGAACCTCAAGTCGTTGAACCCGTACTTACGAGTGTTCAAATTCAAGATGGAGTCTCTGAGAGCAGTGATCTCAGGACTGGAGGAGAGGAAATTCCTAGTGTCTCTGGATATCAAAGATGCATACCTTCACATTCCGATCTGGCCGCCTCATCTGGCTTATCTACGTTTGGCACTGCAGGACTGTCACTACCAGTTCCAGGCCCTGCCAATTGGTCTCTTCACGGTACCGAGAGTGTTCACCAAAGTGATGGCAGAGACGATGTTTCTACTCCGCTAACAGGGAGTGAACATAATTCTGTACCTGGACGATCTTCTGATAAAGGCACCGTCCAGGGAGTGGTTGTTGGACAGCATTGGCCTCTCAACCACACTACACCTGGATCACGGGTGGATTCTGAACCAACCAAAATCTCACCTGGAACCGACACAGAGGCTTCCTTTCCTGGGAATGATACTGGACACAGATTCTCAGTGAGTGTTCTTTCCCTTGGAAAAGGCTATGGTAATCCAGTCGATGGTTCGGACTGTCCTGAAGCCAACCCGGATCTCGGAGCACCTATGTGTTCGCCTTCTGGGGAAAATGGTGGCCTCTTACGAGGCGCTTCTGTACGGAAGGTTGCATGCGAGGCCCTTCCAACTAGATCTATTGGACAAATGGTCCGGATCGCATCTTCACATGCACCAGAGGATCAGTCTGTCGCCAAGAGCCAGGATCTCACTTCTGTGGTGGCTACAGACTTCTAACCTCGTCGAGGGTCGGAGGTTCGTGATTCAGAATTGGTTTCTACTAACCACAGACGCAAGCCTCAGAGGTTGGTGAGCAGTCACCCAGGGGGTGCAGTTTCAGGGAAGATGGTCAAGTCAGGAAGTTGTCCTTCCAATAAACATCCTGGAATTCAGGGCTATCTACAACGCCCTTCTTCAGGCCTCATTTCTACTTCGGATTCAGGCCATTCAAGTCCAGTCGGACTATGTAACGGCAGTAATGTATATAAACCGACAGGGTAGAATAAAAAGCAGAACAGCAATGTCAGAGGTGTCAAGAATTCTCCTCTGGGCAGAAAAACACGCCGTGGCGTTGTCGGCAGTCTTCATTTCGGAAGTAGACAACTGGGAAGCCGACTTCCTCAGCAGACACTACCTGCACCCGGGGGAGTAGGGCCTTCACCCGGAGGTGTTCCAGTGGTTGACACATCGGTGGGGATATCCACATATCGACATGATGGCCTTTCGACTCAACAAGAAGCTCAAGCGGTATTGTTCCAGGTTGAGGGACCCACAAGCAGTGGCGGTAGACGCTTTGACAACTCTATGGGTCTACCTGCTGGTGTACGGGGTTCCTCTACTTCCTCTAATTCCAAGAATTCTAAAAAGAATAAAAATAGGATTTTAATACCTAACGGTAAATCCTTTTCTCGTATTCCACAAGGGATATTGGGAAAATTTAGTATGACGAGGTATAGACGGGGTCCAAAGGAGCCAGTGCACTTTAAATTTCTTCAACTGGGTGTCCTGGCTCCTCACCACTATGACCCCTCCCACAGGCAGTTATAGGTAAAAACGTGCCCGAAGAAGAAAGGACATATATGAGAGAAGGAAATATGATAACAAAGAGTAGTGAGATTAACAAACCAGAACACCACTAACATACAACAACCAGCAACAGCTGGTAACAACAACAGCAACAAGAACCTGCAGACAAGTCAACGCACTGAGGCAGGGACCCAATGGTGGTCATTCTGAGTTGTTCGCTCGTTGGCTGCTTTTAGCAGCATTGCAAACGCTAGGCCGCCACTCTCTGGGAGTGTATCTTAGCTTAGCAGAATAGCGAATGAAAGATTAGCAGAATTGCTACTAAATAATTCTTTGCAGTTTCTGAATAGCTCCAGACCTACTCCTAGACTGCGATCACCTCAGTCCGTTTAGTTCCTGGTTTGACGTCACAAACACACCCTGCGTTCGGCCAGCCAATACCCCGTTTCTCCAGGCACTCCTGCATTTTTACCTTGCACGCCTGCGTTTTTTAGCGCACTCCCTGAAAACGGACAGTTTCCGCCCAGAAACACCCACTTCCTGTCAATCACACTACGATCACTCGAGCGATGAAAAAACGTCGCTTGAGCTTGTGTAAAACTACCAAGTTTTGTGTTAAATTACTAAGAGCATGCGCGCTGCGTACCATGCGCATGCGCATTTTCCAACTAATCGCTGCGTTGCTAAAAACGGCAACGAGCGAACAACTCGGAATAACCACCAATATCCCTTATAGACTACGAGAAAAGGATTTACCGGTAGGTATTAAAATCCTATTTTCTCTAGAATTTGTAGAACTTCGCAAAGGTGTTCTTCCCCGAACAGGTAGCAGCTTGGCAAAGTTGTAAGGCCGAGACTCTCCGGGCAGCCGCCCAAGAAGAACCCACTGATCTCGTAGAGTGGGCCTTCAGAGACTTAGGAACCAGTAAGGTTGTCGGCACATAGCCTTTGAACAGTAAGCCTACTCCAATGAACAATGGACTGCTTTGAAGCAGGACAATCCTTTTTCTGCGCATCATAGAGCACGAACAAAGAGTCCGTCTTTCTGATCCAAGCCGTTCTCTTGACATAGATTTTCAAGGCACGCACAGCATCCAATGCCTCCGGTAGGAGCAGAAGCATCAGAACTGGACGGAATCACAATAGGCTGATTCAAGTGAAACGCAGAGACAACCTACGGCAGGAACTGTGGTCTAGTCCGGAGCTCTGCTCTGTCCTCGTAAGACCAAGTATGGACTTTTACACGACAAGGCCCCCAATTTTGAGACACGGCGAGCAGAAGCCAGGGCCAGTAACATCACCATCTTCCATGTGAGGTACTTGTCTTCTACCATCATCAGAGGTTCAAACCAGGAGGACTGCAGAAAAGTCAATACCACATTCAGATCCCAGGGTGCCGTAGGTGGCACAATAGGAGGTTGGATGTGAAGCACCCCATGCAAGAAGGTCTTAACTTCAGGCAACAGCGCCAATTTCTTCTGGAAGATAATGGAGAGGGATGAAATCTGGACCTTAATGGAACCCCTTATCCACACCAACCTGCAGGAAACGTAATAAAAGTCCCAAGTGAAACTCAGCAGGCGGATACCTGCGTTCCTCGCACCAAGAGACAGATCTTCTCCAGATATGATGATAGTGTTTTGACGTCACAGGTTTCCTGGCTTGAACCATGGTAGCAATAACCTTCTTGGAAAGGCCCTTGTGAGCTAGGATGTTCTGCTCAACCTTCATGCCGTCAAACGAATACGACGTAAGTCCAGGTAGACGAACGGTCCTTGTTGAAGATCGCTTCTTAGTGGTAGAGGCCAAGGGTCTTTGACGGACATGTCCAGAAGATACGCGTATCACGCCTTTCCGAGGCCAATACAGGGTAATCAGAATTGCCTGGACTCTTTGATTCCTGATTTGCTTGCACACCCTTGGGAGCAATGGAATTGGAGAAAACCGGTAGACCAGCTGGTAAGGCCAAGGCGACGCTGGTGCATCCACTGCACTCACCCGAAAGTCCCTGGTCCGTGAGCAATACCAAGGAAGTTTCTTGTTGAGACGAGAAGTCATGTCTATTTGTGGACAACCCCTCCGGTCGATGATCTGCTGAAACACCAGATGGTGGAGTCCCCAATTCCCTGGTGGAGATCGTAACAACTCAGTAAGTCCGCTTCCCAGTTGTTCACACTCGGAATGAAGATTGCTGACATTGCTTTTTCATTTCTTTCCACCCAGAGGAGTATTTTTGACACCTCTCACAAGCAGGCTCTGCTTTTCATCCCTCCTTGACGACTGATACGCCAGAGCCATGGCGTTGTCCGACTGTACTTGGATCGCCTGATCTTTGAGCAGAGGAGAGGCCTGAAGCAGAGCATTGTAGATCGCCCAAAGTTCCAGAATGTTGATTGGAAGAAGTTCTTTGTGGGCTTACCACCTGCCCTGGAATTGCGCTCCTTGGGTGACAGCTCCCCATCCCCTTAGACTCGCATCCGTCATGAGGAGGGTCCACTCCTTAATCCCGAAACTCCAGCCCTCCAGTAGATTGGAGGACTGTAGCCACCACAGGAGGGAAATCCTGGCCTGAGGTGACAACCGAATCATCCGGTGCATCTCTAGATGTGATCCGGACCACTTGCACAGGAGAGCCAACTGAAATGTTCTGGCATGGAACCTCCCATACTGGATCGCCTCGTATGAGGCAACCATCTTTCCCAACAATCTTATGCAAAGATGAATGGACACTCGAGTAGGTAGGAGCACCATGCGGACCATATCCTGAAGTGTTTTCGCCTTGTCCTCTGGTAGAAACGCCTTCTGTGCCACAGTATCCATCAATATACCCAGGAACAGGAGCCTCTGAGTTGGCTCCAGGTAGGACTTCTGTAAATTGAGGATCCACCCATGGTCTGACAGAAGATGGATGGTGCGGTTGATATGGAGCAACAAAAGCTCCCTGGATCGTGTCTTTATCAGAAGATCATCCAGATAAGGGGCCACGTTGACCCCCTGGACCCGGAGTTGGTACATCATCTCCGCTATCACCTTTGTGAATACCCTCGGGGCTGTGGACAGACCGAAGGGTAGTGCCTGGAATTGGAAGTGATTGTCCAGTAGGGCAAACCGCAGGTACGCCTGATGAGACGGCCAAATCGGAATATGGAGATAGGCGTCCTTGATATCCAAGGAGACCATAAATTCCTGTTCTTCCAGGCCCGCAATCATTGCTCACAGGGATTCCATCTTGAACACCTTCAAGTAAAGGTACAAGGATTTGAGATTCAAAATGGGTCCGGTTTCGGCACCACAAACAGGTTTGAGTGAAACCACTGCCGCAACGGCAGTGGTACCTGAACAATGTCGCGGGACTAGACCAACTTTCTGATTGCCTCTTGCAACGTAACTTGCATATCCTCCAAAGCTGGCAAGCTTGATTTGAAAACCCATTGGGGTGGGGGGTGGGTGGGTGGGTGTACTGTCGAACTCTAGCTTGTAGCCCTGAGAAACAAGAACTCTGACCCAGGTATTCCTAGCAGGAAGTCTCCCAGATGCGGCTGAAGTGACGCAGTCGAGCTCCCACCTCGAGATCCCGTTGGGGTGGTGGGTGCTCACCGTCATGCTGAGGCCTTAGTGGAAGCAGAACCGGTGGACTGTTCCTGAGAACTGGTGCTTGCAGGTTTTCTGGACTTACCTCTACCCGTAATCCACTGACGCAACCACATGGCCCTGCACGCCAACACTGCCTTGGCAGAAGTTTGAGCATTAATGTTCCCCATCTCCTTGAGTGAATCACAGAGGACACGTGTTGTGTCCTGAATGTGTTTTAGGAGAGTCACCGTAGTAACTAAGGGCATATCTCCCGAGAGGCCCCCCTGAATCTGAATGGCCCAGGAATGAATGGCATGTGTCATCCAGCAACCTGCAATAACCGGTCTTTGTGATATATCGGCTGATGTGTATATAGACTTTAGGGTAGTTTCCATCTTCCTATCGCCAGGATCCTCCATGGTAAAGGATGCCGGGGCAGGCAGCACCTCCTTCTTAGACAGGTGAGAGCCTGATACATCCACCCCAGGGGGTTACTCCCAAAATTTTCTACCTTCAGGAGCAAATGGGAAAGTGCAAAAAAAAATTTGGACACTTGGAATTTTTTGTCTGGATTTTTCCAGGCTTGTTTGAATAGGTCATCTAACTCTGTAGAGTCAGTGACATTAGGCTTGTTTTGTATAAAGAAAAATGACTGCATGAAGCAGCGTCCTCTAGAGGGAGCTTTAACACGTCCCATACAGCCAGAATTAGGGGTTCAATACCTTGAGCAGAATCAGGATCCCCACTAACAGGATCCAGGTCATCCCCATATTACCTTATATCATCATCTGTATCAGAGAGTAGAGTAGGTAAACCACACTTCTGTGGACCTGCATGAGAGAGGGGGGGCCCTAGTAGCATCTGCCCTAGTAGCTAAATCTGCAACAGCTTGTTGTAGTAGCTGAGTCTTCTGCACATTAGCAGTGAGCTGGGATGACATATCGGACATCATAGTTTTAAGAGACCCTAACCAGTGGGGCTCTTGACCCTCTCCCCCAGTACTTTCACTGATTTGTGAATACTGACTGCATTGTTCACATGAAACAGAATCAGTAGATAATGGAGAGATCTGGTGTGACATACACTGCACAGCTTGTGTTTACCCATGTTTCACAGTAAACACAACAATATGTACATACACACAGACAGTGATATTGCAAACCTACCCTACTGTATGTGAGGAGACAGAGAGAGAGAGAGAGAGGACACAGCACACCCCGAGTTGCAAAGACCCAGTGAGCTCACTATAACACTGTAGACACTAACAATTTCTATCCTAAATAGGATTTATATAGGGTACACAAGCGGCTCTCCCCCTATGCTACACCCTGTACCAGATATCCAGCGTGTCTGAGGAACAGGAAGCGCTGTGTGTGCTGTCTGTGCTGCAGTAAGCAGAGGAAGGCGCCAAAACCCCTCAGGACCCGCTCTGTGGTGTCACGATCCGGGTATCTGGACGCCATTACTTACCCTTCAGATGCCTCCTAAGGCTGGCTCAGCGTTCCAGGTCCGGATCCCGCTGTTCCTGAGTTTCCACATGCAGAATGTCAGAGTGGTGACTTCATCAGCCGCGGCCTCCGCTGTGCCCGCGTGGTTAAATGTGCGCTTGTCAGTCTGGCGTCTCCTGTCTCCTGTGGCCGGCGTCGCCATTACTGTTTCAATTCTCACATGGATTACAAACCAAACTTCCCTCCAAGTGTCTGCATGGGCGCAGCCATCTTGGATTTTGTCATCTGAGCATTTCCACCAATCTGCTGTCTGTATTGTTGATTTGCATAATTGCCTAGCCAACCTCTTCCTTGCTGCAGGTATAAGTAAGCTGTGCCTGAGCAAGGAAGGCGTCAGTGCTTTGGTTGTCTAACCTAGTTCCAGTTTGTCTCTCTCCTGTGGTTGTCTTCCAGGTTCCAGCTCCTGTCTCCAGACTTCTGCTATAGAGACCCGCACCAGCATTCCATCTGCGGTGTAGCCTGACTCTCCGATCCATTCTGGACTCACCTGTTTCCAGTTACATCAATCACCTGCTTCCAGCCCAGCTTCCAGCAGTGTACAGCTTCTCTTAAAGGGCCGGTGTCCTTTCTGCAGTTTACCACTCTCCACCGGTATTATTATTTCACCGCTCTCAAACTCCAAACTTCATCAATCACCTGCTTCCAGCCCAGCTTCCAGCAGTGTACAGCTTCTCTTAAAGGGCCGGTGTCCTTTCTGCAGTTTACCACTCTCCATCGGTATTATTATTTCACCGCTCTCAAACTCCAAACTTCATTATTATTTCATCGCTCTCAAGTTCGTTTATTATTTAACTGGTTCCAGCCAGTATCCACTCCGTACCAACAACAGTCTGGTTCCAGCCAGTATCCACAGCAGCCGTTTTATCTTCAGCAACCCAGCCTTTCCTGGAACACCAGCTGGTACGATCCTGGGTTCTCTCCATTGCTACAGTCAGGCCTGGTAAGGACTTTCCAACTAGAAGATTATAAGAACTGTCTCACTCTACCAGTGCCTGTGGCCCTTGCCACCCTGTAGTCCCCAGGAATTGTATTTATCCTCTGTTGACTTTTATGTTTCCTTTACTGCTGCTGTGTTACGGAGTTTGTCATAATAAACATCATTGACTTTTATCCTGGTTGTCGTGGTCACGCCTTCGGGCAGTTATTCTACATGTTACTTACATGTCTAGGGGTCTGATACAACCTCCCAGGTTCCGTTACATCTCAGCCCCTACAACTGAGGCTGCCTCCCGTCAGCTCAGGCCCTCAGTTGTGACAGTAAGCACTGACCTAATGAATCCAGCCGGAGACCAGGATCAAGCGGCCAGGCCAATGCAAGAACTGGCAGCCCGACTTGAACATCAGGAGGCTGCACAGGGCCACATCATCCGCTGTCTCCAGGATCTCTCTACACGGCTGGATGGGATTCAAACGACCCTCCGTGGACCTGGCACGTCCGGTGCGTCCACTACAGTGACACCAGCTGTAACCCCACCCACCTTACCCATTTCCAGTCCACATCTTCATCTACCAACGCCAGCAAAATTTGATGGATCTCCAAGGTTCTGCAGGGGATTTCTCAATCAATGTGAAATCCACTTTGAGCTTCTACCTGGCAATTTCTTCAGTGACCGTACCAAAATTGCCTATATCATCTCCCTTCTCAGTGGCTCAGCCCTTGACTGGGCATCACCTTTATGGGAGAAGTCTGATCCCCTGCTATCCTCCTATACTGACTTTGTAGCTACATTCAGGCGCATCTTCGACGAGCCAGGCCGGATAACATCTGCTTCATCTGAGATTCTCCGTTTACGCCAGGGAACACGTACTGTGGGACAGTATCTTATACAGTTTAAAATCCTGGCATCCGAACTGGCATAGAACGACGAGGCCCTGTATGCTGCATTCTGGCATGGCTTATCAGAACGCATCAAGGATGAGTTAGCTACCAGAGACTTGCCCTCTAAGTTGGATGAGCTAATTTCTCTTTGCACGAAGGTTGATCTACGTTTCAGAGAGAGAGCAACTGAGCGAGGAAGATCATCTACTCCTAAATCTTCTGCTCCTCCTCCTCGTCAACCATCTCCATCCAAGGATGAGCCTATGCAAATTAGTCGTTCCCGTCTATCTCCCGCTGAGCGCCGAAGACGTCTCTCTGAGTCTCTCTGTCTCTACTGTGCAGCTCCGTCGCACACTATCAATGCCTGTCCCAAACGTCCGGGAAACTCCAGATCCTAGCTCGCCAAGGAGAGGGCCGGCTAGGAGTAATGATCTCCTCTCCATCTCCTCATGACTGTAACCTCCCAGTGTCGCTCCAAATTGCTCAACGTTACAGGAACGTCATTGCCCTCCTTGATTCCGGAGCAGCTGGGAATTTCATAACCGAAGCTTATGTTAAACGGTGGTCCCTACCCACCGAGAGACTGTCCTCGTCCATCTCTTTGACTGCCGTGGATGGCAGCAAGATTTTTGACGCAGTCATTTCCTTAAGGACTCTTCCAGTTCGTCTGAGAGTGGGAGTTCTTCATTCTGAGTATATTTCTTTTTTAGTGATTCCAAGAGCCACACATCCAGTGGTTTTAGGCCCTCCATGGCTCCGTCTCCACAACCCATCAATTGACTGGACGACTACGCAAATACTGGCATGGGGTCCCTCCTGTGCTGAGACTTGTTTAGCCAAAGTTCTTCCTGTTTGTTCTTCCTTCCCCAGGTCATCTGATGTTCCGCCTCCTCCATATCAAGACTTCACGGACGTGTTCAGTAAAGCCTCTGCTGATATCCTTCCTCCTCATAGAGAATGGGACTGCCCAATCGACCTCATTCCAGGAAAGGTTCCACCGCGAGGCCGAACTTATCCGTTGTCTCTGCCTGAGACACACTCCATGGAAGAGTACATCAAAGAGAACCTGGCGAAGGGTTTCATCCGACCATCTTCTTCTCCAGCCGGCGCAGGCTTCTTCTTCGTTAAGAAGAAAGACGGTGGTCTGCGTCCGTGCATCGACTACAGAGGTCTGAACGACATTACCGTCAAGAACCGATACCCTTTACCCCTGATTACCGAGCTCTTTGATAGAGTTAGTGGTGCAACTATTTTCACAAAGCTGAACTTGAGGGGTGCCTACAATCTCATCCGAATCCGTGAGGGTGACGAGTGGAAGACCGCCTTTAACACCCGTGACGGACATTATGAGTACCTCGTCATGCCCTTCGGATTGAGCAACGCTCCAGCAGTCTTCCAGCACTTCGTGAATGAGATTTTCAGGGACATCTTGTACCGCCATGTCGTGGTTTATCTAGACGACATCCTCATCTTTGCTAATAATCTCGAAGATCATCGTTTCTGGGTAAAAGAGGTTCTTTCCCGTCTCCGTGTCAATCACCTCTATTGTAAATTGGAGAAGTGTGTGTTTGAAGTTAAAACCATTCCGTTTCTAGGGTACATTGTGTCCGGTTCCGGACTAGAGATGGATCCTGAGAAACTCCAAGCAATCCAGAATTGGCCTATACCCTTAAGCCTCAAAGGGGTCCAGAGGTTCTTAGGGTTCGCCAATTATTATAGAAAATTTATACGAGACTTTTCCACCATTGTGGCGCCTATCACTGCATTAACCAAGAAAGGTGCTAATCCGTCCAAGTGGTCCGAGGAAGCTACACAGGCCTTTCACCTTCTGAAGCAACGGTTCATCTCTGCACCAGTTCTGAAACAGCCCGACACCGACTCTCCTTTCATCTTAGAGGTAGATGCCTCCTCCGTTGGAGTAGGAGCAGTGTTATCCCAGAGGGCCAAAGATGGACATCTACATCCTTGCAGTTTCTTCTCCCGGAAGTTCTCCCCAGCTGAGCGCAACTATGCCATTGGCGATCAGGAGTTGCTAGCCATCAAGCTCGCTCTGGAGGAGTGGAGATACCTGTTGGAGGGAGCTTCCCACTCAATCACCATACTTACCGACCACAAAAATCTTTTATATCTAAAAGGCGCACAATGTCTGAATCCTCGTCAGGCCAGATGGGCACTTTTCTTCTCTAGGTTTGACTTTAAACTCCAGTTCTGTCCGGGTTCTCAGAATCGTAAGGCCGATGCCCTTTCCCGCTCATGGGAGCAAGAAAATGAGTCCGAGTCTGCAGACAAGCATCCTATTATTAATCCGTTGGCATTCTCCACGGTTGGGATGGACTCTACGCCTCCACCAGGGAAAAGTTTTGTTAAGCCAGTTCTAAGGAAGAAGCTCATGCATTGGGCCCATGCTTCCCGTTTTGCTGGACATACAGGCATTCAGAAAACCCTTGAATTTATTTCTAGGTCCTACTGGTGGCCAACTCTGAAGAAGGACGTTATGGAATTTATTGCCTCCTGCCCAAAGTGTGCCCAACACAAAGTCTCCCGCCAGTCGCCTGCGGGGCAACTGGTTCCATTATCTGTTCCCCGTCGACCTTGGACCCATTTGTCGATGGACTTTGTTTCCGATCTACCTATCTGCAACAAGTTTAATACCATCAGGGTGGTAGTTGACCGGTTCACCAAGATGGCACATTTCATCCCTCTCACCGGTCTTCCGTCAGCTTCCAAGTTGGCTCAAGTGTTTATACAAGAGATCTTCCGACTTCACGGTCTTCCTGAAGAGATCATCTCGGATCGTGGAGTACAATTTGTAGCCAAATTTTGGCGAAGTTTGTGTCAAGCCCTCCAAGTCAAGTTAAAGTTTTCCACGGCTTACCATCCTCAGACCAATGGTCAAACCGAGAGGGTGAATCAGGACTTGGAGGCCTTCCTCCGTATATATGTGTCTTCCTCTCAAGATGACTGGGTTCAACTCCTTCCTTGGGCCGAGTTCAGCCACAACAATCAATACCATTCCTCATCTTCTTCTACACCATTCTTCATTAATTATGGATTCCACCCTAAAGTCCCAGAATTCCAACCGCTTCCCGCAACTTCTGTTCCAGCAGTGGATGTCACCTTGCGTCAGTTTTCAAATAACTGGAGGAACGTCCGCGCAGCCCTGCTTAAAGCCTCATTCAGGTATAAGAAGTTTGCCGATAGAAAGCGTAGAGCGGTTCCTGCTCTCAAGGTGGGTGATCGTGTGTGGCTGTCCACGAAGAATTTGAGGTTGAGAGTTCCCAACATGAAATTTGCACCTCGCTACATCGGACCCTTCAAGATTGAACAAGTCATCAATCCTGTTGCCTACAGGTTACAGTTACCATCCTTCTTGAAAATACCCAGGACATTTCATGTTTCTTTGTTGAAACCGCTGATCCTGAATCGGTTTCATTCCGCACTTACTCCAGCTCCCAAAGTTCAGACTCAACGGGGAGTCGAGTACGAGGTGGCCAAGATTTTGGACTCACGTTTCCGTTACGGTCAGTTACAATACCTCATTGACTGGAAGGGCTATGGTCCTGAAGAACGCTCTTGGACCAATGCCTCAGACGTCCATGCTCCTGCCTTGGTCCGAAATTTCCACGCAAAGTTTCCTTTAAAGCCTAAGAAGTGTCCTGGGGCCACTCCTAAATGGGGGGGTGCTGTCACGATCCGGGTATCTGGACGCCATTACTTACCCTTCAGATGCCTCCTAAGGCTGGCTCAGCGTTCCAGGTCCGGATCCCGCTGTTCCTGAGTTTCCACATGCAGAATGTCAGAGTGGTGATTTCATCAGCCGCGGCCTCCGCTGTGCCCGCGTGGTTAAATGTGCGCTTGTCAGTCTGGCGTCTCCTGTGGCCGGCGTCGCCATTACTGTTTCAATTCTCACATGGATTACAAACCAAACTTCCCTCCAAGTGTCTGCATGGGCGCAGCCATCTTGGATTTTGTCATCTGAGCATTTCCACCAATCTGCTGTCTGTATTGTTGATTTGCATAATTGCCTAGCCAACCCCTTCCTTGCTGCAGGTATAAGTAAGCTGTGCCTGAGCAAGGAAGGCGTCAGTGCTTTGGTTGTCTAACCTAGTTCCAGTTTGTCTCTCTCCTGTGGTTGTCTTCCAGGTTCCAGCTCCTGTCTCCAGACTTCTGCTATAGAGACCCGCACCAGCATTCCATCTGCGGTGTAGCCTGACTCTCCGATCCATTCTGGACTCACCTGTTTCCAGTTACATCAATCACCTGCTTCCAGCCCAGCTTCCAGCAGTGTACAGCTTCTCTTAAAGGGCCGGTGTCCTTTCTGCAGTTTACCACTCTCCACCGGTATTATTATTTCACCGCTCTCAAACTCCAAACTTCATCAATCACCTGCTTCCAGCCCAGCTTCCAGCAGTGTACAGCTTCTCTTAAAGGGCCGGTGTCCTTTCTGCAGTTTACCACTCTCCACCGGTATTATTATTTCACCGCTCTCAAACTCCAAACTTCATTATTATTTCATCGCTCTCAAGTTCGTTTATTATTTAACTGGTTCCAGCCAGTATCCACTCCGTACCAACAACAGTCTGGTTCCAGCCAGTATCCACAGCAGCCGTTTTATCTTCAGCAACCCAGCCTTTCCTGGAACACCAGCTGGTACGATCCTGGGTTCTCTCCATTGCTACAGTCAGGCCTGGTAAGGACTTTCCAACTAGAAGATTATAAGAACTGTCTCACTCTACCAGTGCCTGTGGCCCTTGCCACCCTGTAGTCCCCAGGAATTGTATTTATCCTCTGTTGACTTTTATGTTTCCTTTACTGCTGCTGTGTTACGGAGTTTGTCATAATAAACATCATTGACTTTTATCCTGGTTGTCGTGGTCACGCCTTCGGGCAGTTATTCTACATGTTACTTACATGTCTAGGGGTCTGATACAACCTCCCAGGTTCCGTTACATCTCAGTCCCTACAACTGAGGCTGCCTCCCGTCAGCTCAGGCCCTCAGTTGTGACATGTGGTAGCTCCGCCCCCTCCAATGGTGACGGAGATACCTAATAGTATTATACTGGCAAAGTCTCGGTTTTTGCTCAAAACCTCACAACAAGTGCTTAGTCAAGCGTTTGTGCCAATTTCCACACTGGGGATCTTAGCGGGACCCCCCGGGAGGGTCCCGTACGCCGCGTTAGTGGTCAGCCACACTTTGAACCTGGGGACCACCCTAGCGGGGGCCCCAGGTTTGTACTCACCACCGATGTCACCTTCAGGCAGCATTAGGAGTGTGCGGCATACTGCGGCTGTGACAGCTAAGGCGCAGTGCCCCTCTGAACAACAACCCCTCAGGACGGTGGTCCTGCAGCGGGGAAGCGGCTCTGCACCTTGTAAGGCCGGTGACCGCCCCCCCCTCCAACTCCCATGGTGCAGATATGCTGTTGCCCAGACAGCATACCGAAAATAACAAACAGAAAACAAAGAAATTGAAGAAACTCTCTGGAGCACTGAGATGTGAATCCTCTCCTGAGGGCACTTTTATCTAAACTGCCTGTGGGAGGGGGCATAGAGGGGAGGAGCCAGCACACCCAGTTGAAGAAATTTAAAGTGCACTGGCTCCTTTGGACCCCATCTACACCCCATCGTACTACATTTCCCCAATATCCCTTATGGATGCTAGAGAAAAGGGAAAAAGGTTCAAGCAATCCTCATTGCTCCGGACTGGCCACGAAGGGCCTGGTATGCGGATCTTCTCGAGATGCTGCTCGAAGATCTGTGGCCTTTACCTCTTCGCGAGGATCTTCTGCAACAGGGCCCGTTCATCTTTCAAGACTTACCGCGGCTACATTTAACGGCATGGAAGTTGAACAGCAGATTCTAGCCAGGAGAGGGATTCCTGACAAGGTCATCCAGACTATGATCCAAACCAGGAAGAGGGTAACGTCTAAACATTACCACCGTATCTGGAGGAAATAGGTCTTGGTGTGAGAGCAGACAATGGGGGTAATTCCAAGTTGATCGCTGCAGGAATTTTGTTAGCAGTTGGGCAAAACCATGTGCACTGTAGGGGGGGGCAGATATAACATGTGCAGAGTGAGTTAGATTTGGGTGTGGTGTGTTCAATCTACAATCTAAATTGCAGTGTAAAAATAAAGCAGCCAGTATTTACCCTGAACAGAAACAAAATAACCCACCCAAATCTAACTCTCTCTACACGTTATATCTGCCTCCCCTGCAGTGCACATGGTTTTGCCCAACTGCTAACAAAATTGCTGCTGCGATCAACTTGGAATTACCCCCAATATTCTGCGGTAGAATTCCATCTGGGACGTTTCCTGCTTATTCTGCAGTCAGGAGTGGATGTAGGCCTATGTCTAGGCTCCATAAAAGTCCAGATTTCGGCCTTGTCTATTTTCTTTCAGAAACTATTGGCTTCTCTCCCTGAGGTCCAGACGTTCTTGAAAGGTGTTCTGCACATCCAACCTCCCTTTGTGCCTTCCACGGCACCTTGGGATCTCAATTTGGTGCTGCAGTTCCTCCAATCGGACTGGTTTGAACCATTATAGGAGGTTGACGTAAAGTACATTACGTGGAAGACCGTTACACTGTTGGCCTTGGCTTCAGCAAGACACGTGTCGGAGCTAGGGGAGCTGTCTCAAAAGAGCCCCTACTTAATAAAATTGGGTGTCCTGCTTCAAAGCAGTCAGTTGCACGCTGGATCAGGCTCACTATCCAGCATGCTTATTCCATGGCAGGATTGCCAGTTCCAAAATCTGTACAGGCCCACTCTACTAGGTCGGTGGGCTCTTCCTGGGCAGCTGCACAGGGTGTCTCGGCTTTACAGCTATGGTGAGCAGCTACCTGGTCAGGTTTGAACACGTTTGCTAAGTTTTACAAGTTCAATACTTTGGCCTCTGAGGACCTTCAGTCTGGACAGTCAGTTCTGCAGGGACCTCAGCACTCTCTCCCACCTGGTTTGGGAGCTTTGGTACTTCCCCATGGTACTAAATGGATTCCCAGAATCCCTTAGGATGCAAGAGAAAAATAGGATTTTAAAACCTACCTGTAAATCCTTTTCTCTTAGTCCGTAGAGGATGCTGGGGACAGTTCATGAACCATGGGGTATAGACGGGATCCGCAGGAGACATGGGCACTTTAAAACTTTAAAAGGGGTGTGAACTGGCTCCTCCCTCTATGCCCCTCCTCCAGACTGCAGTTATAGGAACTGTGCCCAGGGAGACGGACATTTTGAGGAAAAAGGATTTATTTTGATTTAAACTAAGGTGAGATACATACCAGCTCACACCTCAAGCATGCCGTACAACATGGCATTCAACTCAACGCATGCAACAGCATGAATAATGACAGCAACAGGCTGACTGTAAACGCAACACAACACGTGTGTAACCATAACCAATAGCTGCAGATACAGTACGCACTGGGACAGGCGCACAGCATGCTCTACGGACTAAGAGAAAAGGATTTACTGGTTAAAATTAAAATCCTATTTTCTCCTACGTCCTAGAGGATGCTGGGGACACTTCATGAACCATGGGGTTTATACCAAAGCTCAAGAATGGGCGGAAGAGTGCGGCTGACTCTGCAGCACCGATTGACCAAACAAGAGGTCCTCCTTAGCCAGGGTATCAAATTTGTAAAACTTTGCATAAGTGTTTGAACCCGACCAAGTAGCCGCTCGGAAAGCTGTAATGCCGAGATCCCCCCGGGCAGCCGCCCAGGATGAGCCCACTTTTCTGGTAGAATGAGCCTTCACCGATTTCGGTAACGGCAATCCAGAAGTAGAATGAGCCTGCTGAATCGTATTACAGATCCAGCGTGCAATAGTCTGCTTGGAAGCAGGAGCCCCAATCTTGTTGGGATCATACAGGACAAACAGAGCCTCCGGCTACATAAATTTTCAAAGCTCTGACCACATCTAGAGACTTCGATTCCGCTAACGCGTCAGTAGCCACTGGCACCACAATAGGTTGGTTCATGTGAAACGATGAGACCACTTTTGGTAGAAATTGCTGACGAGTTCTCAACTCCGCTCTATCTTCATGGAAGATCAAATAGGGGCTCTTGTGAGACAAAGCCGCCAATTCAGACACCCGCCTTGCAGAGGCCAAGGACAACAGCATGATCACTTTCCAAGTAACGAATTTCAACTCTACCTTACGTAAAGGTTCAAACCAATGAGAGTGCAGGAACTGCAACACCACGTTAAGATCCTATGGTGCCACCGGGGGCACAAAGGGAGGTTGGATGTGCAGCACGCCTTTCACAAAAGTCTGAACTTCCGGAAGGGAGGCCAATTCTTTCTGAAAGAAAATCGACAAGGCCGAAATTTGTACTTTAATTGAGCCTAACTTAAGGCCCGCATCTACCCCTGCATGCAGAAAATTGAGAAACGGCCCAGCTGAAATTCTTCCGTAGGAGCTTTCTTGGATTCACACCAAGACACAAACTTTATCCAAATACGGTGATAATGTTTTGCCATTATGTATTCTCTAGCCTGAAGCAGTGTGGGAATGACTTCACCGGGAATACCCTTTCTGGCTAGGATCCGGCATTCAACCTCCAAGCCGTCAAACGAAGTCGTGGTAAGTCCTGGTACACGCACGGCCCCTGCTGTAACAGATCCTCTCATAGAGGAAGAGGCCAGGGATCTCCTAGGAGCAATTCCTGAAGATTTGGATACCAGGCCCTCCTTGGCCAGTCTGGAACAACGAGGACTGCATGAACCCTTGTTCTTCTTATGATCTTTATCACTTTTGGAATGAGTGGAATCGGAGGGAACACACATACCGACTGAAACACCCACAGTGTCACAAGGGCGTCCACCGCTATTGCTTGAGGGTCCCTTGACCTGGAACAATATCTCGGAAGTTTCTTGTTGAAGCGCGACGCCATCATGTCTATTTGAGGAATTCCCCAACGACTTGTCACTTCTGCAAAGACCTCTTGGTGAAGACCCCACTCTCCTGGATGGAGATCGTGTCTTGTCTGCTTAGGAAGTCTGCTTCCCAGTTGTCCACCCCTGGAATGAAGACCGCTGACAAAGCACTTACATGCCTTTCCGCCCAGCGGAAAACTTTTGAGACTTCTGACATTGCCGCTCTGCTCTTCAGTCCGCCTTGGCGGTTCACGTACGCGACTGCTGTTATGTTGTCCGACTGAATCAAGACGGGCAGATCGCGAGGATGTTCTGCTTGTAGAAGGCCGTTGTAAATGGCCCTTAATTCCAGAATGTTTATGTGTAGACAAGCTTCCTGGCTTGACCATGTTCCCTGGAAATCCCCCCCCCCCCACTTCGTGTGACTGCACCCCAGCCTCGGAGACTCGCATCCGTGGTCACCAGGATCCAGTCCTGGATCCCGAACCTGCGTCCCTCTAGGAGATGAGATATGTGCAGCTACCACAGGAGTGAGATTCTGGTCTTGGAAGACAGGATTATCTGTCGGTGCATGTGCAGATGGGACCCGGACCATTTGTCCAACAGGTCCCACTGAAACACTCTGGCATGGAATCTGCCAAACTGAATGGCCTCGTAGTCCGCAATTATCTTCCCTAGCAACCGAGTGCATTGATGAATCGACACTCTTGCTGGCTTCAGAATCTGTTTGAACAGGTTCTGAATTTCTAGAGCCTTTTCCACTGGAAGAAAAACTCTTTGTAATTCCGTGTCCAGAATCATACCCAAGAACGACACCCTTGTCGTCGGATTCAACTGTGATTTTGTGCAAGTTTAGGAGCCAACCATGTTGTTGCAGAATTGTCAAGGAGATCGTCCAAGTACGGGATAATTGTGACTCCTTGCTTGCGTAGGAGAACCATAATTTCCGCCATAACTTTGGTGAAAACCCTCGGAGCCGTGGACAGACCAAACGGCAACGTCTGAAATTGGTAATGACAATCCTGAATGGCAAACCTCAGGTAAGCCTGATGAGGAGGATATATGGGGACAAGTAAGTAGGCATCCTTTATGTCGACCGACACCGTAAAATTCCCTTCCTCCATAGTGGAGATCACTGCTCGGAGAGACTCCATCTTGAATTTGAATTTTCTTAAATAGAAATTGAGGGATTTTAAGTTCATAATTGGTCTGACCGAGCCGTCCGGCTTCGGGACCACGAACAGGCTTGAATAAAAGCCTTCTCCCTGTTGTGATGGGGGCACCGTGACAATGACTTGATTTTGACATAGCTTTTGTATAGCATCACATACCACCTCCCTGTCCGGAAGAGAAACTGGTAAGGCTGATTTGAAAAATCGTCGAGGGGGAACGTCTTGAAACTCCAGCCTGTACCCTTGGGACACTATTTCTAATACCCATGGGTCTAGGGCCGAACGAACCCAGACATGACAGAAGAGCTTGAGACATGCCCCCACTGGTGCGGACTCCCGCAGAGGAGTCCCAACGTCATGCGGTGGATTTGGTAGAATCCGGAGAGGACTTCTGCTCTTGGGAACCTGCCACAGCCGGTGACCTTTTTTCCTTACCTCTTCCTCTAGTAGCAAGGATGGAAGACCCTCGTCCTCTTTTGTATTTATTGGGCCAAAAGTACTGCATCTGGTAGTGGTGCATTTTCTTCTGTTGTGCAGGAACATAAGGTAAAAATGATGACTTACCCGCGGCAGCCGTAGATATCAGGTCAGCGAGGCCGTCACCAAACAAGACACCACCTTTATACGGCAGAGACTCCATAGCCTTCTTAGAGTCATCATCAGCATTCCATTGATGAATCCACAAGGCTCTCCTAGCTGAGACTGCCATAGCATTGGCCCTTGATCCCAAAAGGCCAATGTCCCTCGCAGCTTCCTTAAGGTAGGCTGCAGCATCCCTGATATGACCCAGAGTCAAAAGAATGCTATCCCTATCCAGGGTATCTATCTCAGATGACAAGTTATCTGCCCACTTTTCAATAGCGCTACTCACCCATGCCGAAGCAACGGCAGGTCTGAGCAGCGTACCCGTAGTGACATAAAAGGATTTCAATGTATTTTCCTGCTTACGATCCGCAGGTTCCTTTAGGGCTGCCGTGTCAAGAGACTGAAGCGCCACCTTTTTGGACAGCCGTGATAGAGCTTTGTCCACAGTAGGGGGTGACTCCCACTTTTCCCTATCCCCAGAGGGGAATGGATATGCCACCGGAATTCTCTTGGGAATCTGAAACTTCTTGTCAGTATTTTCCCAAACCTTTTCAAACAGCGTGTTCAGTTCATGAGAGGGAGGGAACGTTACCTCAGGTTTCTTTCCCTTATACATACAGACTCTTGTATCAGGAACAGCAGGGTCTTCCGTGATATGTAACACATCTTATCGCCACAATCATGTACTGAATGCTCTTGGACAGTTTCGGATTTAATCTGGCATCACTATAGTCGACACTGGAGTCAGAGTCCGTGTCGGTATCTGTATCTGCTATCTGGGTAAAAGAACGCTTTTGTGACCCAGAGGGGGTCTGAACTTGTGACAGCACATCCTCCACGGATGTCTTCCATGCCTGGGTCTGAGACTCAGACTTATCCAATCTCTTATTTAATAGAGCCACATTCGCATTCAAAGCACTCAAAACATTTACCCAATCAGGCGTCGGCGGTGCCGACAGGGTCACTCCCGCAGCCGTTTCTTTCCCTAACCCAGTCTCCTCCTGGGAAGAGCACTCAGCCATGCCGACACACGTGTACCGACACCACAAACACACTGGGCATATAGGGGACAGACCCACAGTAAAGCCCGTCAGAGAAACACAGAGGGAGTTTGCCAGCTCACAACCCAGCGCCCAATCCCGGTTCTGAAACTTTTAATATAATGCCTCAGACCTGTTAGCGCTTTTATATATTAATCAAACACCAAATTAACTGTGCCCCCCCGTTTTGCACCCTGTTACTTCATACAGCAGTGTTCAGGAAGGACCAGCATCTCTGCAGCTCTGTGAAGAGAAAATGGCGCTGATGAGAGCTGTGAGGGCTAAGCCACACCCCCTTAATGGCGCGCTTCAGCCCCGCTATTTTTTTAATTATTTATACTGGCGAGGGTTCGGATTCAGTGCCTAGGCACTTAAATACCACTTAGCCAGTCACCAAATGAGTATTTTATGCTGCCAGGGCGTTCCCTCCCCCCCTGCACCCTGCAGTGCTGCTGTGTGTGTGGGAGCATGGCGCGCAGGGTACCTCAAAGCCGTCACTGAAGTCTTCAGATCTTATTCTACTCACCCGTCTTGACTTCTGGCTCTGCAAGGCGGGTGACGGCGGGCTCTGGGAACGAGCATCTAGGCGTACCTAGCGTTCAGACCCTCAGGAGCTAATGGTGTCCTGTAGCCTAAGAAGCAGAGCCTTGAAACTCACAGAAGTAGGTCTGCTTCTCTCCCCTAAGTCCCACGATGCAGGGAGACTGTTGCCAGCAGTTTTCCCTGAAAATAATAAACCTAACAAAAGTCTTTTTCTGAGAAACTCTGGAGAGCTCCCCAGTGTGCAACTAGTCTCACTGGGCACAGATTCTAAACTGGAGTCTGGAGGAGGGGCATAGAGGGAAGAGCCAGTTCACACCCCTTTTAAAGTCTTAAAGTGCCCATGTCTCCTGCGGATCCTGTCTATACCCCATGGTTCATGAAGTGTCCCCAGCATCCTCTAAAACGTAGGAGAAACAGGATTTTAATTACCTACCAGTAAATCCTTTTCTCGTAGTCCGTAGTGGATACTGGGCGCCCACCCGGTGCTTCGTTCTTCCTGCACTGTTACTTGGTTAAGTATTCTGGTTTGTTCAGCTGTTGCTGTTTCAAGTTTGATTAGCATGGCTTTCCTCTTGTTCTGTGTATGCTGGTTTGTAATCTCACCACTTTCCTTATCTATCCTTCTCTCAAAGTATGTCCGTCTCCTCGGACACAGTTTCCTAGACTGAGTCTGGTAGGAGGGGCATAGAGGGAGGAGCCAGTGCACACTATCAATTTCTGAAAGTGCCCATGGCTCCTAGTGGACCAGTCTATACCCCATGGTACTAAATGGATTCCAAGTATCCCCTACGGACTACGAGAAAAGGATTTACCGGTAGGTAATTAAAATCCCATTTTTTAATTGTGCACGTTATTATTGGTATTGTTATTGATGGCGTGATGCTTAATGCTATTTTTAAATGTGTGCATTATTATTGGTGTTATTTGACGTCTGTAGATTACCGGTAAGTAAGTGAACAAAGAGTAGATCCCAGGTTCCAAAAGTCCGGCCACCCCTGGTATAGACCCTCTAGCAGTATCTCATCATGCCCTTATTTGGGCTAGGTTAGCCCCTGGCATTAATTCCACCTTATATCGACACTGGCGTTTCCTCTCAGGCTTGGCGAGTTCTCACAAGTTTCAGGACAATCTATACACAGAATGGGATAATTGTACTTATAATAATGGTGCTCATGTTCACGAACCACTCATCTACTGGCAGGCTGAAGGGAGCTATCATTTCTTACACTACAGGTTGAGTCTCCCTTATCCAAAATGCTTGGGACCAGAAGTATTTTGGATATCGGATTTTTCCATATTTTGGAATAATTGCATACCATAATGAGATATCATGGTGATGGGACCCAAGTCTAAGCACAGAATGCATTTATGTTTCATATACACCTTATACACACAACCTGAAGGTCATTTTAGCCATTATTTTTAATAACTTTGTGTAATAAACAAAGTGTGTGTACATTCACACAATTCATTTATGTTTCATATACACCGTATACACACAGCCTGAAGGTCATTTAATACAATATTTTTAATAACTCTGTGTATTAAACAAAGTTTGTGTACATTGAGCCGCCAGCAAACAAAGTTTCACTATCTCACTCAAAAAATTCCGTATTTCGGAATATATGGATATGGGATACTCAACCTGTACTACATTCATAAGAGAACTAACTAGGTAACTCCTTCTTGCACAGACTAAATTTAATACATCTTACAAGCTTATGAAGCAAACCCCTTTCCTAGCAAATATACAGTACACTCACTGAAAACTAATAAAATACATTATGAAAGGTATTAGCTCAAGTGAGTGATAAAAGCCATAACAAAATAAACGCTCTGTTTTATAAACATTTTAAAACCATTTACACCAAATTTCTGGTCAACATATGTATATGCACCTCTGAAATCGCCAGGCAGTAACTGGTGACTTAAAAAATATTATATCTTAAAATTCTGGTTGACTTTTTTACACTAATAAGAAAATGCTTTTTACCTCCTCAGTTTAACATAACTTTAATTAAAGTTCTTCTGAAGCCAGGATGTCCCCCAGACTTTTCTTATCGCCCTATATTTTTGTTAAATACAGATTATAAGTTGTTTACAAAGATCTTGGCAGAAAGACTAAAGTTGGTTCTTCCTTCCATCATACAGTACACTCAGCTCAATAAGGGTTTATTTGAGTTAGGCACTCTTATCAATGTTGGGCGACTCCTGGCTTTGGTTCTGCAAGAGAGATCTGTTTGGAGGTGGCTCCGATATCTTATTTTCAAAAGATGCATAAAAAGCGCTTGATCTGGTTACCTGTTGCCATCTCCAAGAGACTCTCCGTCGCTTTGGTTTCAACCCCCAAAATATTAAAATGATAAGCATGCTTTATTCGGATCTTAGATCCCCCAGTCCTTTCTAATGGGTTTCTCTCTCTCCCTTTTCCTATTTGTAGAGGTACCAGACAGGTGTATCCACTGTCTCCTTTACGATAGCTTTGGAACCCCTGGATGTTACACTATGTAATATTTCTCCCTACAAAGGTATTTTTATAGGAAATATAGAAATGAAAGCATTGCTTTTTGCAGACATGATGCTGCTGGTTTCTAACCCTGTCAGCTCCATACCAACTATCCTAGTGGGTATATCTATTTGGTTCTTTTGCGGGATATAAAATATACAAAAATGTGAAATGTTAGCCTTATCCTATAATGCCTCTTTTAGAGATATGCTGGATATTTGTGAAAAATATTGATAAAACTTATATGTATATCCCTTAAATATCTGTGTATTAAGAGTCCTTCTGATTTATCTTATTTATACGTACTCTGATTTCACTCCTTGTATTGAAGCAATTTTCTTGGCAGATAATTGGCTTAATTAATCTTTATCGCTATTGGGTAGAATTTGGGTTAAATCTGTGATTTTTCCAAAACTTACTTACAAGATACTAATGCTTCCTGTAGTCATCTCTAGAAGGGACAGAACTCTCTGTTGCAGCTTTAACTAAATGTATTTGTTCAGCTAAAAAAAACAGGGTCACCAGGCAGGGGTTACCGGATATCTCGGTCTTCTCGCAGGCTGCTTTCTTACGATATATCTCGGATTGGTTATTAGGTTTATCTGTCTACACTAACAAAGATTAAGAAGAAGCACTGTTTTCACCTTATGAGCCAGCTGTCTTGCTCCATTTGCCAAGGACACAAATCCATTTAGATATTCGAGAACATGTCTATTTTTGTGACACTTATGCTGCCTGGAAAGCTATTTCAGAGAAACTGTGTAGAGATTTTACAGTATCTGATTGTATCCCTATTTGAGCTAACCTGGATTTTCCATCATCACTACAGAATGTTTGGTTTACTCAATGGAACTGTAAAGGCATCTCTCCCATTGAAGACATTTTTGATCCTGGTGGAGATGTATTATCATTTCAACAACTAAGCAAGAAAATTAATCTCCCTTCTAAACATTGTTTTAGGTACCTACAAGTACATCACTATGCAATAACTAAGCTTCCACGTGGCATACAGATGTCATGAGAAAATAAGATTTTACTTACCGGTAAATCTATTTCTCGTAGTCCGTAGTGGATGCTGGGGACTCCGTAAGGACCATGGGGAATAGACGGGCTCCGCAGGAGACATGGGCACTTTAAGAAAGAATTTAGATTCTGGTGTGCACTGGCTCCTCCCTCTATGTCCCTCCTCCAGACCTCAGTTAGAGAAACTGTGCCCGGAAGAGCTGACAGTACAAGGAAAGGATTTTGGTAATCCAGGGCAAGATTCATACCAGCCACACCGTATAACTTGAGATAAACATACCCAGTCAACAGTATGAACAACAACAGAGCAACAGGTCCAACCCTGATGCAACCATAACATAACCCTTATTGAAGCAATAACTATATACAAGCATTGCAGAAGAAGTCCGCACTTGGGACGGGCGCCCAGCATCCACTACGGACTACGAGAAATAGATTTACCGGTAAGTAAAATCTTATTTTCTCTAACGTCCTAGTGGATGCCGGGGACTCCGTAAGGACCATGGGGATTATACCAAAGCTCCCAAACGGGCGGGAGAGTGCGGATGACTCTGCAGCACCGATTGAGCAAACACAAGGTCCTCCTCAGCCAGGGTATCAAACTTGTAGAACTTTGCAAAAGTGTTTGAACATGACCAAGTAGCCGCTTGGCAAAGCTGTAATGCCGAGACCCCTCGGGCAGCCGCCCAAGAAGAGCCCACCTTCCCAGTGGAATGGGCCTTAACTGATTTTGGCAGCGGCAATCCAGCCGCAGAATGAGCCTGCTGAATCGTGTTACAGATCCAGCGAGCAATAGTTTGCTTTGAAGCAGGAGCACCAAGCTTGTTGGAAGCATACAGGATAAACAAAGACTCTGTTTTCCTGACCCTAGCCGTTCTGGCTACATAAACCTTCAAAGCCCTGACCACATCAAGCAACTCGGAATCCTCCAAGTCAGTAGTAGCCACAGGCACCACAATAGGTTGGTTTATATGAAAGGATGAAACCACTTTCGGCAGAAATTGTGGACGGGTCCGCAATTCTGCTCTATCCGCATGGAAAACCAGATAGGGGCTTTTATGTGACAAAGCCGACAACTCTGACACACGCCTAGCCGAAGCCAAGGCTAACAGCATGACCACCTTCCACGTGAGATATTTCAACTCCACCGTTTTGAGTGGTTCAAACCAGTGGGATTTCAGGAAACTCAACACCACGTTAAGATCCCAAGGTGCCACTGGAGGCACAAAAGGGGGCTGAATATGCAGCACTCCCTTTACAAACGTCTGAACGTCAGGTAGAGTAGTCAACTCCTTTTGAAAGAAAATGGATAGGGCCGAAATCTGGACCTTAATGGAACCCAATTTTAGGCCCAAATTCACTCCTGACTGTAGGAAGTGAAGGAAACGGCCCAGCTGGAATTCCTCCGTAGGGGCATTCCTGGCCTCACACCAAGCAACATATTTTCGCCATATACGGTGATAATGTTGAGCTGTCACGTTCTTCCTAGCCTTTATCAGCGTAGGAATGACCTCATCCGGAATGCCTTTCTCCGCTAGGATCCGGCGTTCAAACTCCATGCCGTCAAACGCAGCCGCGGTAAGTCTTGGAACAGACAGGGCCCCTGTTGCAACCAGTCCTGTCTTAGAGGAAGAGGCCACGGTTCCTCTGTGAGCATTTCTTGCAGATTTGGATACCAAGTCCTTCGTGGCCAATCTGGAACAATGAGTATCGTTCTCACTCCTCTTTTTCTTATAATTCTCAGCACCTTGGGTATGAGAGGAAGAGGAGGAAATACATAGACCGACTGGAACACCCACGGTGTCACGAGGGCGTCTACAGCTATCGCCTGAGGGTCTCTTGACCTGGCGCAATACCTCTGTAGTTTTTTGTTGAGGCGGGATGCCATCATGTCCACCTGTGGCAGTTCCCACCGACATGCAGTCTGTGCGAAGACTTCCTGATGAAGTCCCCACTCTCCCGGGTGGAGGTCATGTCCCGGGATGAACACTGCTGACAGTTCGCTTACGTAATTTTCCGCCCAGCAAAGAATTCTGGCGGCTTCCGCCATCGCTTCCCTGCTCCTTGTGCCGCCTTGTCGGTTTACATGAGCCACTGCGGTGATGGTGTCTGACTGAATCAGAACCGGTTGGTCGCGAAGCAGGGTCTCCGCTTGACGTAGGGCGTTGTATACGGCCCTTAGTTCCAGGATGTTGATGTGAAGGCAAGTCTCCTGACTTGACCACAGACCTTGGAAATTTCTTCCCTGTGTGACTGCTCCCCACCCTCGGAGGCTTGCAACCGTGGTCACCAGGACCCATTCCTGAATGCCGAATCTGCGGCCCTCGAGAAGGTGAGCACTCTGCAGCCACCACAGGAGAGACACCCTGGCCCTGGGGTACAGGGTGATTAACCGATGCATCTGAAGATGTGATCCGGACCACTTGTCCAGTAAGTCCCATTGAAAGGTCCTCGCATGGAACCTGCCGAAGGGAATCGCCTCGTATGATGCCACCATCCTTCCCAGGACTCGAATGCAGTGATGCACTGACACCTGTTTTGGTTTTAATAGGTTCCTGACCAGTGTCATGAGCTCCTGAGCTCTCTCTATCGGGAGATAAACCCTTTTCTGGTCTGTGTCTAGAATCATGCCTAGGAAAGGCAGACGAGCCGTAGGAACCAACTGCGACTTTGGAATATTTAGAATCCAGCCGTGTTGCCGTTACACTTCCAGAGAATGTGCTACGCTGATCAGCAACTGCACTCTTGATCTCGCTTTTATGAGGAGATCGTCCAAGTATGGGATAATTGCGACACCTTGCTTCCGCAGGAGTACCATCATTTCCGCCATTACCTTGGTAAATATTCTCGGTGCCGTGGAGAGACCAAACGGCAACGTCTGAAATTGGTACTGACAATCCTGTACCACAAATCTGAGGTACGCCTGATGAGGTGGATAAATGGGGACATGAAGGTATGCATCCTTTATGTCCAGAGACACCATAAAATCCCCCCCTTCCAGGCTTGCGACGACCGCTCTCAGCGATTCCATCATGAACTTGAACCTTTTCAGGTATATGTTCAGGGATTTTAAATTCAATATGGGTCTGACCGAACCGTCCGGCTTCGGGACTACAACATGGTCGAATAATAACCCCCTCCTTGTTGAAGGAGGGGAACCTTGACCACCACCTGTTGAAGATACAATTTGTGAATTGCAGTTAACACTATTTCCCTCTCGTGGAGGGAAGCCGGCAGGGCCGTCGGTGAGGGGGCATCTCCTCGAAGTCCAGCTTGTATCCCTGAGACACAATATCTATTGCCCAGGGATCCAACAGGGAGTGAACCCACTTGTGGCTGAAATTTCGAAGGCGTGCCCCCACCGGGCCTAGCTCCGCCTGTGGAGCCCCAACGACATGCAGTGGATTTTGTAGAGACCGGGGAGGACTTCTGTTCCTGGGAACTAGCTGTGTTGTGCAGCTTCTTTCCTCTGCCCCTACCTCTGGCAAGAAAGGACGCACCTCGGACTTTGTTTGTTTGTGATCGAAAGGACTGCATTTGATAATGTCGTGCTTTCCTATGCTGTGCAGGAATATAAGGCAAAAGATCAGAATTACCAGCCATAGCTGTGGAGACCAGGTCCGAGATCCCTTCTCCACATAATCCTCAGCCTTGTAAGGTAAACCTTCCATATGCCTCTTAAGTCGGCATCACCTGTCCATTGCATGTTCCACAGGACACGTCAAGCAGAAATCGACATAGCGTTGACTCTAGAACCCAGTAGACTTATGTCTCTTTGGGCATGTTTTATATATATATCTAAGACAGCATCTTTTATATATATATATATCTATCTATCTATATATATATATATATATATAGATATATATATATATAGATATATATATATATATATATATATACATACATACTAGGGTCTCAATCTCTGCTGATAAGGTGTCTGTCCACGCTGCTACAGCGCTATAAACCCATGCCGACACAATCGCCGGTCTGAGTAGTGTACCAGAATGTGCGTAAAATGGACTTCAAAGTACTTTTACTGCATGCTATCTGCAGGATCCCTGAGGATAGCTGTTAAGTCAGCGCTACCTTTTGGGCAAACATGACACCCTAGGGGAAGATTCCCATCGTATCCTGGCCCTAGTAGGGAAAGGATACTCCCTGAGAATTCTTTGTGGGAAACTGCAGTCTCTTGTCTGGAGATTCCCGCTCTTTTTCTTCATGAGAGGAGGGAAATTTACCTCAGCTTTCTTCCCCTTAAACATGTGTACCCTTGTGTCAGGGACAGATGAGTCATCAGTGATATGCAAAACATTTTTTATTACAATAATCATATATTGAATACTTTCCTGCCATTTTGGCTGTAACTTTGCATTATCGTAGTCGACACTGGAGTCAGACTCCGTGTCGATATCAGTGTCTATTATTTTGGATAGTGATCATTGAGAGACTCTGAAGGTCTCTGCGACATAGGGACAGACATGGGTAGATTCCCTGTCTGTTCTCTAATCTTTTGTGCAATAAATTTACCTTAGCACTTAATTTCACATATCCAAACAGGTGTCGGCGTTGTCGACGGAGACACCACTCACACACACATTTGCTCGATCTCCTCCTTAGGGGAGCCTTTTACCTCAGACATGTCGACACACATGTACCGACACACCACACACTCAGGGAATGCTCATCTGAAGACAATTCCCCCACAAGGCCCTTTGGAGAGACAGAGAGAGAGTATGCCAGCACACACCCCAGCGCTATAAACCCAGGAATAACACAGTAAATTAATGTTAACCCAGTAGCTGCTGTTTATATTGATTTTTGCACCTAATTATGTGCCCCCACTCTCTTTTTACCCTCTTGTATCTGCAGGGGAGAGCCTGGGGAGCTTCCTCTCAGCGGAGCTGTGGAGAAAAAATGGCGCAAGTGAGTGCTGAGGAAGAAGCCCCGCTCCCTCGACCTTCTGTCCCGCTTAAATATACATTTTCTTGGTGTGGGCTCATACATATATACAGTGCCCAACTGTATATATGTGTACTTTTGCCAAAAGAGGTCCATATGCTGCCCAGGGCGCCGCCCCCCCCCCCCCCCCCCCCCCCTGCGCCCTGCACCCTTACAGTGACCGGAGTATGTGAGGTGTGTGGGAGTAATGGCGCACAGCTGCAGTGCTGTGCATTACCTCAGTGAAGAACGGAGTCTTCTGCCGCCGATTTCGAAGTCTTCTTGCTTCTCATACTCACCCGGCTTCTGTCTTCCGGCTCTGCGAGGGGGACGGCGGCGCGGCTTTGGGATCGGACGACGAGGGTGAGATCCTGTGTACGATTCCTCTGGAGCTAATGGTGTCCAGTAGCCTAAGAAGCAGGACCTAGCTTCAGAGAGTAGGGCTGCTTCTCTCCCCTCTGTCCCACGATGCAGGTAGTCTGTTGCCAGCAGAGCTCCCTGAAAATAAAAAACCTAACAAAATACTTTCTCACAACAAGCTCAGGAGAGCTCACTGAACAGCACCCAGCTCGTCCGGGCACAGTCTCAAACTGAAGTCTGGAGGAGGGACATAGAGGGAGGAGCCAGAGCACACCAGAATCTAAATTCTTTCTTAAAGTGCCCATGTCTCCTGCGGAGCCCGTCTATTCCCCATGGCCCTTACAGAGTCCCCAGCATCCACTAGGACGTTAGAGAAAAGACTAATCTGTTGAACTGCTCAATCTATTTGCGTACATGGGCTATTTTCCATATTATGCACCTTTACCCATATGTTTTAATGACAAACCCTGCTAAAATAAAATCTGGTCAACCGTACAAAAAAGATGGTCCTGTGATCTTCCTGAAATCAATAAATACTTTCCCATACCGGTCCCTAAACTCAGCTAGATTGCAATAAATCCGTATATAATTTACAGTGCTTATGTTCACTCTATGCGTTGGAAACATGATAGAGGGCTCTACAGGTCAATTACCAAAATTTAAATTGAATAATCAAAATAGGATTAAGCAATTTTACAAAATGTGGGGCATCTATCTTCACACCCTACCAGACTCAATACAAACCACTATTATTAAAGTCTGTGAAAATACAACCTGGTGACTCTGACGAAGCGTCAACTAAATTTTAATTCCTTGTCTCAATATTTATTTTTTTGTTATCATTGAAAATAATCCAACATCAAGTGAACTCTATTAGCAATCTAGCAAATTTGAGATGTCACTTGTTATCCACTTTTTATTGTTTATTTTTCATCCTCTCAAACTTCCATCCCTCCAAGTTAATCATATATCATTTAGATTATACTATTTTTTATTATTATTCATTTATGCATAAAATGGTCTTCTTCCATAATTTTGGCTCGGACATGAATATTTTATCTAAAAACCATTACTGTGCAATTATTATGAAACATATCTGTACTTATATTGTATTTTACTTGAGGTTCAACAATAAAAAAATAAGAATTTACTTACCGATAATTCTATTTCTTGTAGTCCGTAGTGGATGCTGGGGACTCCGTCAGGACCATGGGGATTAGCGGCTCCGCAGGAGACAGGGCACAAAAGTAAAAGCTTTAGGATCAGGTGGTGTGCACTGGCTCCTCCCCCTATGACCCTCCTCCAAGCCTCAGTTAGGATACTGTGCCCGGACGAGCGTACACAATAAGGAAGGATTTTGAATCCCGGGTAAGACTCATACCAGCCACACCAATCACACTGTACAACCTGTGATCTGAACCCAGTTAACAGCATGATAACAGCGGAGCCTCTGAAAAGATGGCTCACAACAATAATAACCCGATTCTTGTAACAATAACTATGTACAAGTATTGCAGACAATCCGCACTTGGGATGGGCGCCCAGCATCCACTACGGACTACGAGAAATAGAATTATCGGTAAGTAAATTCTTATTTTCTCTGACGTCCTAAGTGGATGCTGGGGACTCCGTCAGGACCATGGGGATTATACCAAAGCTCCCAAACGGGCGGGAGAGTGCGGATGACTCTGCAGCACCGAGTGAGAGAACTCCAGGTCCTCCTCAGCCAGGGTGTGCCCCTGACCAAGTAGCAGCTCGGCAAAGTTGTAAAGCCGAGACCCCTCGGGCAGCCGCCCAAGATGAGCCCACCTTCCTTGTGGAATGGGCATTTACATATTTTGGCTGTGGCAGGCCTGCCACAGAATGTGCAAGCTGAATTGTACTACACATCCAACTAGCAATCGTCTGCTTAGAAGCAAGAGCACCCAGTTTGTTGGGTGCATACAGGATAACAGCAAGTCAGTTTTCCTGACTCCAGCCGTCCTGGAAACCTATATTTTCAGGGCCCTGACAACATCTAGCAACTTGGAGTCCTCCAAGTCCCTAGTAGCCGCAGGTACCACAATAAGCTGGTTCAGGTGAAACGCTGACACCACCTTATGGAGAAACTGGGGACGAGTCCGCAGCTCTGCCCTGTCCGAATGGACAATCAGATATGGGCTTTTGTGAGACAAAGCCGCCAATTCTGACACTCGCCTGGCCGAGGCCAGGGCCAACATCATGGTCACTTTCCATGTGAAATATTTCAAATCCACAGATTTGAGCGGTTTAAACCAATGTGATTTGAGGAATCCCAGAACTACGTTGAGATCCCACAGTGCCACTGGAGGCACAAAAGGGGGTTGTATATGCAGTACTCCCTTGACAAACTTCTGGACTTCAGGAACTGAAGCCAATTCTTTCTGGAAGAAAATCGACAGGGCCGAAATTTGAACCTTAATGGACCCCAATTTGAGGCCCATAGACACTCCTGTTTGCAGGAAATGCAGGAATCGACCGAGTTGAAATTTCTTCGTGGGGCCTTCCTGGCCTCACACCACGCAACATATTTTTGCCACATGTGGTGATAATGTTGTGCGGTCACCTCCTTCCTGGCTTTGACCAGGGTAGGAATGACCTCTTCCGGAATGCCTTTTTCCCTTAGGATCCGGCGTTCAACCGCCATGCCGTCAAACGCAGCCGCGGTAAGTCTTGGAACAGACATGGCACTTGCTGAAGCAAGTCCCTTCTTAGCGGCAGAGGCCATGAGTCCTCTGTGAGCATCTCTTGAAGTTCCGGGTACCAAGTCCTTCTTGGCCAATCCGGAGCCACGAGTATAGTTCTTACTCCTCTACGTCTTATAATTCTCAGTACCTTAGGTATGAGAAGCAGAGGAGGGAACACATACACCGACTGGTACACCCACGGTGTTACCAGAACGTCCACAGCTATTGCCTGAGGGTCTCTTGACCTGGCGCAATACCTGTCCAGTTTTTTGTTCAGGCGGGACGCCATCATGTCCACCTTTGGTCTTTCCCAACGGTTCACAATCATGTGGAAGACTTCCCGATGAAGTCCCCACTCTCCCGGGTGGAGGTCGTGCTGAGGAAGTCTGCTTCCCAGTTGTCCACTCCCGGAATGAACACTGCTGACAGTGCTAACACATGATTTTCCGCCCAGCGAAGAATCCTTGCAGTTTCTGCCATTGCCCTCCTGCTTCTTGTGCCGCCCAGTCTGTTTACGTGGGCGACTGCCGTGATGTTGTCCCACTGGATCAATACCGGCTGACCTTGAAGCAGAGGTCTTGCTAAGCTTAGAGCATTGTAAATTGCTCTTAGCTCCAGTATATTTATGTGGAGAGAAGTCTCCAGACTTGATCACACTCCCTGGAAATTTTTTCCTTGTGTGACTGCTCCCCAGCCGTTCAGGCTGGCATCCGTGGTCACCAGGACCCAGTCCTGAATGCCGAATCTGTGGCCCTTTAGTAGATGAGCACTCTGCAGCCACCACAGAAGAGACACCCTTGTCCTTGGAGACAGGGTTATCCGCTGATGCATCTGAAGATGCGATCCGGACCATTTTTCCAGCAGATCCCACTGAAAAGTTCTTGCGTGAAATCTGCCGAATGGAATCGCTTCGTAAGAAGCCACCATTTTTCCCAGGACCCTTGTGCAATGATGCACTGACACTTTTCCTGGTTTTAGGAGGTTCCTGACTAGCTCGGATAACTCCCTGGCTTTCTCCTCCGGGAGAAACACCTTTTTCTGGACTGTGTCCAGAATCATCCCTAGGAACAGCAGACGTGTCGACGGAGACAGCTGCGATTTTGGAATATTTAGAATCCACCCGTGCTGTCGTAGAACTACTTGAGATAGTGCTACTCCGACCTCCAACTGTTCTCTGGACCTTGCCCTTATCAGGAGATCGTCCAAGTAAGGGGTAATTAAGACGCCTTTTCTTCGAAGAAGAATCATCATTTCGGCCATTACCTTGGTAAAGACCCGGGATGCCGTGGACAATCCAAACGGCAGCGTCTGAAACTGATAGTGACAGTTTTGTACCACGAACCTGAGGTACCCTTGGTGAGAAGGGCAAATTGGGACATGGAGGTAAGCATCCTTGATGTCCAGGGACACCATATAGTCCCCTTCTTCCTGGTTCGCTATCACTGCTCTGAGTGACTCCATCTTGATTTGAACCTTTGTATGTAAGTGTTCAAATATTTCAGATTTAGAATAGGTCTCACCGAGCCGTCTGGCTTCAGTACCACAATATAGTGTGGAATAATACCCCTTTCCTTGTTGTAGGAGGGGTACTTTGATTATCACCTGCTGGGAATACAGCTTGTGAATTGTTTCCAATACTGCCTCCCTGTCGGAGGGAGACGTTGGTAAAGCAGACTTCAGGAACCTGCGAGGGGGAGACGTCTCGAACTTCCAATCTGTACCCCTGGGATACTACTTGTAGGATCCAGGGGTCCACTTGCGAGTGAGCCCACTGCGCGCTGAAACTCTTGAGACGACCCCCCACCGCAGCTGAGTCCGCTTGTACGGCCCCAGCGTCATGCTGAGGACTTGGCAAAAGCGGTGGAGGGCTTCTGTTCCTGGGAATGGGCTGCCTGCTGCAGTCTTCTTCCCTTTCCTCTATCCCTGGGCAGATATGACTGGCCTTTTGCCTGCTTGCCCTTATGGGGACGAAAGGACTGAGGCTGAAAAGACGGTGTCTTTTTCTGCTGAGATGTGACTTGGGGTAAAAAAGGTGGATTTTCCAGCTGTTGCCGTGGCCACCAGGTCCGATGGACCGACCCCAAATAACTCCTCCCCTTTATACGGCAATACTTCCATGTGCCGTTTGGAATCTGCATCACCTGACCACTGTCGTGTCCATAAACATCTTCTGGCAGATATGGACATCGCACTTACTCTTGATGCCAGAGTGCAAATATCCCTCTGTGCATCTCGCATATATAGAAATGCATCCTTTAAATGCTCTATAGTCAATAAAATACTGTCCCTGTCAAGGGTATCAATATTTTCAGTCAGGGAATCCGACCAAGCCACCCCAGCGCTGCACATACAGGCTGAGGCGATCGCTGGTCGCAGTATAACACCAGTATGTGTGTATATACTTTTTAGGATATTTTCCAGCCTCCTATCAGCTGGCTCCTTGAGGGCGACCGTATCTGGACACGGTAACGCCACTTGTTTTGATAAGCGTGTGAGCGCCTTATCCACCCTAAGGGGTGTTTCCCAACGCGCCCTAACTTCTGGCGGGAAAGGGTATAACGCCAATAATTTTCTATCGGGGAAAACCCACGCATCATCACACACTTCATTTAATTTATCTGATTCAGGAAAAACTACAGGTAGTTTTTTCACACCCCACATAATACCCTCTTTTGTGGTACTTGTAGTATCAGAAATATGTAACACCTCCTTCATTGCCCTTAACATGTAACGTGTGGCCCAAATGGAAAATACGTTTGTTTCTTCACCGTCGACACTGGAGTCAGTGTCCGTGTCTGTGTCGACCGACTGAGGTAAATGGGCGTTTTAAAGCCCCTGACGGTGTTTGAGACGCCTGGACAGGTACTAATTGGTTTGCCGGCCGTCTCATGTCGTCAACCGACCTTGCAGCGTGTTGACATTATCACGTAATTCCCTAAATAAGCCATCCATTCCGGTGTCGACTCCCTAGAGAGTGACATCACCATTACAGGCAATTGCTCCGCCTCCTCACCAACATCGTCCTCACACATGTCGACACACACGTACCGACACAGCACACACACAGGGAATGCTCTGATAGAGGACAGGACCCCACTAGCCCTTTGGGGAGACAGAGGGAGAGTTTGCCAGCACACACCAAAACGCTATAATTATACAGGGACAACCTTTATATAAGTGTTTTTCCCTTATAGCATCTTAATATATATAATCATATCGCCAAATAAGTGCCCCCCCTCTCTGTTTTAACCCTGTTTCTGTAGTGCAGTGCAGGGGAGAGCCTGGGAGACTTCCCACCAGCATTTCTGTGAGGGAAAATGGCGCTGTGTGCTGAGGAGAATAGGCTCCGCCCCCTTTTCGGCGGGCTTCTTCTCCCGTTTTTCTGAGACCTGGCAGGGGTTAAATACATCCATATAGCCCCAGGGGCTATATGTGATGTATCTTTTAGCCAGTATAGGTATTTCATTGCTGCCCAGGGCGCCCCCCCCAGCGCCCTGCACCCTCAGTGACCGCTGGTGTGAAGTGTGCTGACAACAATGGCGCACAGCTGCAGTGCTGTGCGCTACCTCATGAAGACTGAAAAGTCTTCTGCCGCCGGTTTCTGGACCTCTTCACTCTTCGGCATCTGCAAGGGGGTCGGCGGCGCGGCTCTGGGACCGGACTCCATGGCTGGGCCTGTGTTCGATCCCTCTGGAGCTAATGGTGTCCAGTAGCCTAAGAAGCCAATCCATCCTGCACGCAGGTGAGTTCACTTCTTCTCCCCTAAGTCCCTCGTAGCAGTGAGCCTGTTGCCAGCAGGACTCACTGAAAATAAAAAACCTAACAAAACTTTTACTCTAAGCAGCTCTTTAGGAGAGCCACCTAGATTGCACCCTTCTCGGCCGGGCACAAAAATCTAACTGAGGCTTGGAGGAGGGTCATAGGGGGAGGAGCCAGTGCACACCACCTGATCCTAAAGCTTTTACTTTTGTGCCCTGTCTCCTGCGGAGCCGCTAATCCCCATGGTCCTGACGGAGTCCCCAGCATCCACTTAGGACGTCAGAGAAAAGAAAAACACTCCTCTAAGAAAGTAAATGATGAGGACCATGACACAAAAACAATAGTTATTAAGGGTACTTACCTGTCAAAAGTTGGAGGTGAAGTTTTTTCAAAATACTGAGTAAGTTCTTCACTGGTTTCTTTGGAAGTTGTTTCCAGGTCAAGCTTCTCTTATCCTCTGCCCTGTAATAATGTAGCAAAGAAGCTAAGCACATTGCCCGTGATATATTTACACAAGAAAACAGTATGAATCTAAACATACATAATTAAAAAAAATAATACCTCCTAAATCAATATGTCTAAATCTCATGGAAATTAATCTTGTAAAAGCCTCATAGCCATTAAAAATACTGGTCATGGTAAAAATAGGATTTTAATTACTTACTGGTACATCCTTTTCTCATAGTCCATAAGGGATATTGGGGAATCTAGTACGATGGGGTATAGAAGAGGTCCAAAGGAGCCAGTGCACTTTCAATTTCTTCAATGGGTGTGCTGGCTCCACCCCTCTTTGCCCCCTCCCACAGGCAGTTCAGAAAAACGTACCCTCAGGAAAGGATGCACATCTCTGAGCTACAGAGAGTTTTCTCCAATTTCTTTTTAACGTTTGTTATTTTCGGTATGCTGTTTGGGCAACAGCATACCTGCACCGTGGGAGTTAAAGGGGAGACGGTCACCGGCCTTGCGAGGTGCTTCCCTGCTGCAGAACCACCATCCTGAGGGGTTATTGTTCAGCAGGGCACTGCGCGCCTTGGCTGTCACAGTCACAGCACTCCACACACCCCTAACACTGCCTGAAGGTGACGTCTGCGGTGAGTACAAATCGGGGGCCCCGCTAGGGGAGTCCCATGGTTCAAAGTGAGGCTGAATGCCGGCTTGGTATACGGGACCCTCCTGGGGGTGTCCCGCTAGGGTCCCCCATGTAGACTGGCTGACAATCGCTTGAACTAGCACTTGTGTGATGTTTTTAAGCAAACAGGAGACATTGCCAGTATAAATAATCACTGTGGCTCTGGCACCACTGGAGGGGGCGGAGCTACCTCAGAGCGGGACCAGAGGCATTTTGGCGCCTTCCTCTGCTTAATGCAGCCACAGACAGCGCTTCCTGCCTCATAAGACACCCTGGAAAACTGGTACAGGGTGTAGCAAAGGGCGAGAGCCGTTATTGTACACTATCTGGGTTCTCTACAGGACAGGCATTATTAATGTTAACTGAGATATACTGTAGTTAGCGGTCAGCCTCACTGAGTCTGTGCAGCTAGGGGTGTGCTGGTGTCCTTCTCCCTGTGTGTCTCCTCTCATACAGTAAGGGCAGGCTTGATATATATTACTGTCTGTGTGTATGTTATTGTGCTTACTGTGAAACATGGGTAAACACAAGCTGTGCAGTATGTCACACTAGATTATCTCCAGTATCATCTGATTCTGTTTCTTGTGAACAATGCAGCCAATCTTCACAAACCAGTGAAGGGGCTGGAGGAGAGGGTCCAGAGCCCGCATGGCTAGGGTCTCTGAAAAATATGTCTGATATGTCATCCCAGCTCACTGCTAATGTTCAGAAAACTCAGCTACTACAACAGGTTGTTGCAGCTTTAGCTGCTAGGGCAGATGTTACACAGCTCCCCTCCTCTCATGCAGGACTGCAAAAGTGTGGTTTTCCTGCTCTACTATCTGACACAGATGTGGATATACAGGAGGATGGGGAGGACTTGGACCCCGTTAGTGGGGATACCGATTCTTCTCAGGGTATTGAACCCCTAATTCTGGCTATATGGGACGTGTTAAAGCTCCCTCTAGAGGACACTGCGTCACAGCAGTCGTTTTTCTATATACAAAACAAGCCTAATCTCACTTTCCTTGATTCTGCTGCGTTAGATGACCTATTCAAATTGGCCTGGAAAAATCCAGACAAAAAATTCCAAGTGTCAAAGTTTTTTCACACTTTCCCATTTGCTCCTGAAGGTAGGAAATTTTGGGAAGAACAACCGGGGGTTGATGTATCAGTCTCTCGACTGTTCAAAAAGGCGGTGCTACCTGCCCCGTGCTCCTTTACAGGAGTATCATAGACCGACCTAATCATGCGAGAAGAACACACCCTTCCATACAAGAAGAAGAGGTTAGTATGTCAAAAGATCCTCAAATCAGGTGCATCAGGGTGGGATCCCTGTGGATACTGTGGACTTAGGAGAAATAGTTATCAACGGTAAGTCTACCATAACTATTATTTCTCCTGCAGGGTCCACAGGTTATCCACAGGATAAACATTGGGATGGCCCAAAGCAAATTTAGTGGTGGGGACGCTTCTGATTGGACAGGAGAATCCTTCAGCGTCCTGAGAGGCAAAGGTATCAAAGGCATAATGTCTAATGAATGTGTTAATGGAAGACCATGTGGCTGCCATACATATTTGTTCAGCTAAAGCACCACGTTGTGCTGCCCATGAAGGACCTACCTTACGAGTAGAGTGAGCAGAGACATTAGTGAGAATCAGGAGATCAGTTTGAGAATATGCTTCTGAAATAGTCATCCGAAGCCACCTCGCCAGTGTCTACTTGTCAGCAGGCCACCCTCTCTTGTGAAATCCGTAGAGAACAAAGAGTGTGTCTGTTTTCCTGATGGCACTGGTACGATCCACGTAGATCCTTAAAGCACTGACTACGTCCAACGATGCAGCTCCCGCAGAAAGGTCCGGCCCTTGGAAGGCCGGGACTACAATTTCTTCGGTAAGGTGTTATTTAGATACCACCTTAGGAAGATACCCAAATTTGGTTCTGAGAACCGCTCTATCTGGATGAAAAATCAGAAAAGGAGGGCGACATATTAATGTCCCTAAATCAGAAACTCTTCTAGCTGAAGCAATAGCCAGAAGAAAGAGAACTTTAGCTGTCACCCATTTAAGATCCACTTGCTTTAATGGTTCAAATGGAGCAACATAAAGCACCTTTAGGACTAAATTTAAATCCCAAGGCACTGCAGGAGGAACAAAAGGAGGTTGGATGTGAAGCATTCCCTGGAAGAAAGTGCGAACATCCTGTAGGTTAGCAATTTTTCTTTTGAAACCATACAGCCAATGCTGACACCTGTACTCTCAAGGAAGCCATGAATAAACCTTTGTCCATTCCCGCCTGAAGGAAAACTAGGACTCTAGAAACTCTGAAAGACATAGGGTCAAATTTTCGGTCACCGCACTACTGAATATAGTCTTGCCATATACGGTGATAAAGGCGAGCTGAGGACGGTTTCCTTGCTCTGAGCATTGTTTGAATTACCTGTTGTGAGAATCCTCTTGATTTCAGGATGGAAGTCTCAAGAGCCACGCCGTCAAAGACAGCTGATCCAGATGCTTGTAATAGCAAGGACCCTGGGACAGTAGATCTGGACGTTGAGGGAGTAGGAATGGAGCATCCATCGAAAGCCTGTGCAGATCTGTGTACCAATGTCTTCTGGGCCAAGCCGTAGCTATTAATATCACGGCGCCGTTTCGCATTAACCTAGGCAACTGGGCGATCGGTGGAAACACATAGGCCAGATGAGAGTCCCATCTCACTGACAAGGCATCCACAAAGGTCGCTCTGGGATCATTTGTTCTTGACCTGTATGCAGGAACTTTGTTGTTCTGACGGGACGCCATGAGATCCATCTCCGGTAACCCCCACTTGTCTACCAGAGTCTGGAAGACCTCAGGGTGTAAAGCCCATTTGTTTGCATGAATGGCGTTTCGACTGATAAAATCCGCTTCCCAGTTTAGGAAACCCAGAATGAATACTGCGGACAAGGCTGGATGATGAAGCTCTGCCCACCTCAACGTGCGGCTTACCTCCTTCATTGCTTTTTGGCTACGAGATCCTCCCTGATGATTGAGGTACACTACTGCCATTGCATTGTCCGAGCGAATTTGAATTGGTTTCCCCTGGAGGATGTCCTTTGCCTGAATGAGTGCCATATATATGGCCCGAAGTTATAATACATTTATTGGCAGGCAACTTTTTTTCTTGGTCCACTTCCCTTGGAAGCAACTTCATCCTGACACTGCTCCCCAGCCCTGAAGACTGGCATCCATTGTCAGAACTTCCCAATTTGATATCCAAAAGGGTCTCCCTTTGTCCAGATGGGATGTCTATAGCCACCAGGCTAATGACCTCCTTACTTCCAGAGGAAGGAAAACAGTCTGTGTTTTCATTGTCTGATGTAACCCATTCCATTTGGAAAGGATCAGACGTTGCAGAGGCCTCGAATGGAATTGAGCATACTCCACCATATCGAATGTCGACACCATAGTTCCCATCACACGCTTTGCTGCATGAATGGATACCCTTTGACTGTGTAGCAGCTCCTGGATCCTCGACTAAATTTTGGATATTTTGTTCAGAGGTAAAATTACACTCTGAAAACTCGAATCCAAAACAGCCCCCAAGTGAGTCATCCATTGTGATGGAACCAGGGACAACTTTGCACAATTTATGAGCCAACCATATCTCTGCAAACAAGCTATTGGTTCTTGCAGATGGTACTGAAGCAATTACTGAGACTGTGCCAGGATTAATAAGTCGTCGAGGTATGGAAAAATTCTTATCTACTGCTGACGGAGATAAGATGCCATAGCCACCATAATTTTGGTGAAAACTCTGGGAGATGTGGCCAGTCCAAATGGCAGGGCCTGAAACTGAAAGTGTTGCTGGAGGATATCAGGTACATGCAGGTAAGCATCCTGGATATCCAGGGATACCATAAAATCCTCCGCCTCCATGGCCAAAATAATGGAACGTAAAGTCTCTATATGAAACCGAGGCACCCAAATGTACTGGTTTATTATTATTATTTATTTATTTATTAACAGTTTCTTATATTGCGTAGCATATTCCATTGCGCTTTACAGTTAGAACAACAGTAATAGAACAAAACTGGGGATAAACAGACAGACAGTGGTAGGAAGGCCCTGCTCGCAAGCTTACAATCTATAGGGAAATAGGCATTGATACACAAGGATAGATGCTACCTATTTTATTAAGGTCCACCAGATTGCTAGGTTCTTCTTAATGGGTTGTATGATATGATCATCCAGCAATGTTGGAAGACAAAATGTGAGGTTGTGTGTACTGTACAGAGAGGATGTGATTAGAAAGAGAAGCATTGAAGGTTATGTGGGTGGGTCTGGAATTTGATAGGCTTGTCTGAAGAGGTGAGTTTTCAGGGAACGTTTGTCACGAACCGGTCTCTCACCTCTGCGGGTTCTGGGGTTCGTCCGTTGCCAGTGCGGTTGCTCGCGGTGCTGTGCGCCCGTGTGGGGACGCGGCGTGATCGGTGGCACAGGTAATGCAGAGTCTGGGAACTGGGAGTGCGGGGACCAAATGGCCTAAGGCACTGCGGTGTGTCTGCTGTATAGGAGGTGGCAATGTTGGAGACCAAATAGGTAATACAGAGCACTTGTGAAAACACTTGTGGGCAGGTGTAAGCCAATCCCGTGCTTGTGCTGCCTTTAAGTAGGCTGGGATTATGTTACTCTGGGCCAGTGCTTTGTTGTATCAACGCTGTGCTCTAGCTCTGAGCTCTCTCCGTGCATTCCTGTGTGATTCCCGTGGTCCAGATATCGCCTCCGTTCCCAGAGGTCCGTCTGCAGCCTTCACTGCTAAAGATCCACCGGCTCTCCGCTGTGCTGTCACCTACTGGAAACAGTTGGATTCCCAGAGTCTTGCATGAGGTTACCTTGTCTGCCTGCCTTCAACCATACAAAGTTTGGAGGATTCCACTACCCTCACCTGTTCGTTTGTTCTACTCTGCATTTAACCCGTTCATCACCTTGTCATCTGCTACAGTTTTCACAGTGATCTCCGGAACCCGCAAGTAACCCAATTCAGTACTATTATTTTCTATGTTACCATAACAAGGATAATTCTTCATAGCCTCTCAGTTAACTCTCAAAACTTCATTGCAAATCCTTACAGTTATTTCTTCATGTCTGCATTACCCAGTTAAACACATTCTGCAGTTCAGCATCAAAGCTTGTTTATATTTGGACAATTCAACATTTATTCATCAGCTTGTTTTATATACAGTTCCATGAACATTTCTTTTATTTGTTTTTGAGATTTATCCTGCATATTATTTCTGCCATTCCTGCAATACTTCAGTATAATATGATGATTAACAACTTGTCATTTAACTCTTTACTGAATTGTTATTTTTAATAAATATATGAAACGGAACTTTCTTCGTCCTCCCTGCTTTCTTCATACCCCAGCACCTACACCTGTGGTTGGTCCCGGGTTAACGGATTCACAAAAACACCCGGACCTGACAACGTTTAAAGGTTTGGAGACTAGAGAAGAGTCTTATTGTGCGTGGGAGGGCATTCCACAGAGTGGGTGAAGCACGGATAAAGTCCTGTAATTTTGAGTGGGAACAAGTAATACGTGTGGATGAGAAACACAGATCTTGTGCAGAGCGGAGAGGTCTGGTAGGGAGATATTTTGAGATGAGTGAAGAGATGTATGTTGGTGCAGTTTGGTTAATAGCCTTGTATGTAAGTAAAAGTATTTTATATTGAATATGGTAAAATACCGGTAGCCAATGGAGGGACTGACAGAGCAGATCTGCAGATGATGAACGTCTAGCGAGGAAGATTAGCCTTGCAGCTGCATTCAAAATGGACTGTAGTGGTGAGAGTCTATGTTTGGGAAGACTAGTAAGGAGACAATTGCAATATTCAATGCGGGAGATGATGAGTGCATGGATTAGAGTTTTTGCAGTGTCTTGTGTAAGATAAGGACGTATTTTGGATATGTTTTTTAGATGCATGTAACATGATTTGGAGACGGGATGCGGTCGGGATTCTGGCGTCGGTATTTCGTCCGCCGGGATTCCGGCCGGCGGCATTTAGTACTGATCCCTTGGAGACAAATTGAATGTGTGGAACAAAGGACGGTTCAGAGTTAAGGATGACAACTAGGCAGCGAGTTTGTGTGGTAGGGTGGATAGTCGCATGTCAACAGTTATGAAGATATCAGGTTGGTAACTACGCTTGGCTGGCGGGAAAATAATTCTGTTTTAGAAATGTTGCGTTTGAGGTGGCGAGATGACATCCAAAATGAAATAGACAGGCATTCAGCGACACGGACCAATAGATATGGTGATAAATCTGGGGAGGATAGGTAGATTTGAATATCATCAGCGTACAAATGATATTGAAATCCGAAGGAGCTGATTAGTTTACCAAGAGATGAGGTATAGATTGAGAAAAGTAGAGGACCTAAGACTGAGCCTTGCGGTACTCCAACTGATAGAGGCAGAGAAATGAAATAGCGATTAGAGAGGTAGGATGAGCACCTTGAGATTGAGTATGGCCCGCAACGACCCGTTTGGCTTCTGAATCAAAACAGGTTGCAATAAAAATGCGCAGGAGGAACTGGAATGATCACTCTTGAATGAAGCAACTACTGAACTGCCTCTTGCAAAGCCCTGGCCTTCGTTTCCACTGAAGATAGGCTGGTACAAAAAAAAAAAACCTTCAAGGAGGGTGTTTCTTGAAGGCAAACGCATAACTGTAAGATACCGCTTCTTGCACCCAGGCATCCGTGGTGGACTGCTGCCAGATCTGTGCAAAATGAAGAATTCAGCCTCCCACTCTGGGATATTCCAGGTGGAGGCCCGCACCATCAGGCTGATGGCTTATCTTCTGATTTGGAAGCTGGACTTCTGGTAGCCCAATGCTTTTTAGTCTTACCTGACTTGTACGATTGAGACTGTTTGCCATAACACTTTCCATTTTTTTTCCCTTGAGTCCGAAAGGGCCGAAAAGCTGGAAATCTAGGTTTGGATTTGTATGTGGAAGGAAACTTCTTCACTTTCTTGAAGTCTGCTTCTGATTCCAAAATACTGTTTAATTCTTTACCAAAAATAATATATCTAGTAGAAGGCAAAAACTCTAGAACCTTCTTAGATTCTGAGTCAGCTTTCCATGTACGTAGCCAAGTTGCTCTGTGAGCTGCTATTGCTGAAGCTGTTGCTTGAGAGGCAATTGTACCCATATCCAATTCTGCTTCTTCCATAAAAATAGCCGCCTGTTTAATATGTGCAATATGGGATTTTTGCTCTCTAGATGCCAATGAAAGATCATCCTCCAATGCATCAGCCCAGGCTGCCATTGCTTTTGCCATCCAGGTTGAAGCCATGGCTGGTCTTACGACTGCTCCAGACAAGGAGAAAATAGTTTTTAAAAATCCACCTATTTTCCTATCCGTGACATTATTTAATAGGGTTCACTGCGATATGCCGGCGGTCGGGCTCCCGGCGACCAGTATACCAGCGCCGGGATCCCGTCAGTCGGCATACTGAAGACCACCCATTTAATGATGTTGAAGGCAGAGGTAATGTAGATTTCTCTATCGTCCTAAGTGGATGCTGGGGTTCCTGAAAGGACCATGGGGAATAGCGGCTCCGCAGGAGACAGGGCACAAAAAAGTAAAGCTTTTACCAGATCAGGTGGTGTGCACTGGCTCCTCCCCCTATGACCCTCCTCCAGACTCCAGTTAGATTTTGTGCCCGAACGAGAAGGGTGCAATCTAGGTGGCTCTCCTAAAGAGCTGCTTAGAGAAAGTTTAGCTTAGGTTTTTTACTTTACAGTGAGTCCTGCTGGCAACAGGATCACTGCAACGAGGGACTTAGGGGAGAAGTAGTGAACTCACCTGCGTGCAGAGTGGATTTGCTGCTTGGCTACTGGACACTAGCTCCAGAGGGACGATCACAGGTACAGCCTGGATGGTCACCGGAGCCGCGCCGCCGGCCCCCTTGCAGACGCTGAAGAGAGAAGAGGTCCAAAATCGGCGGCTGAAGACTCCTGAGTCTTCATAAAGGTAGCGCACAGCACTGCAGCTGTGCGCCATTTTCCTCTCAGCACACTTCACACAACAGTCACTGAGGGTGCAGAGCGCTGGGGGGGGCGCTCTGAGAGGCAAATAAAAACCTTATTAGAGGCAAAAAATACCTCACATATAGCCCACAGAGGCTATATGGAGATATTTAACCCCTGCCTAACTTCAAAAATAGCGGGAGACGAGCCCGCCGAAAAAGGGGCGGGGCCTATCTCCTCAGCACACAGCGCCATTTTCTCTCACAGAAAAGCTGGAGAGAAGGCTCCCAGGCTCTCCCCTGCACTGCACTACAGAAACAGGGTTAAAACAGAGAGGGGGGGCACTGATTTTGGCGATATTGTATATATATAAAAGATGCTATAAGGGAGAAACACTTATATAAGGTTGTCCCTATATAATTATAGCGTTTTTGGTGTGTGCTGGCAGACTCTCCCTCTGTCTCCCCAAAGGGCTAGTGGGTCCTGTCCTCTGTCAGAGCATTCCCGGTGTGTGTGCTGTGTGTCGGTACGTGTGTGTCGACATGTATGAGGACGATGTTGGTGAGGAGGCGGAGAAATTGCCTGTAATGGTGATGTCACTCTCTAGGGAGTCGACACCGGAATGGATGGCTTATTTAGAGAATTACGTGAGAATGTCAACACGCTGCAAGGTCGGTTGACGACATGAGACGGCCGACAATCTATTAGGACCGGTCCAGGCGTCTCAGAAACACCGTCAGGGGTTTTAAAAACGCCCATTTACCTCAGTCGGTCGACACAGACACAGACACGGACACTGAATACAGTGTCGACGGTGAATAAACAAACGTATTTCTCATTAGGGCCACACGTTAAGGGCAATGAAGGAGGTGTTACGTGTTTCTGATACTACAAGTACCACAAGAAAGGGTATTATGTGGGAGTGAAAAAACTACCTGTAGTTTTTCCTGAATCAGATAAAATAAAATGAAGTGTGTGATGATGCGTAGGGTTACCCCGATAGCAAATATTGGCGTTATACCCTTTCCCGCCAGAAATTAGGGTACGTTGGGAAACACCCCTTAGGGTGATAAGGCGCTCACACGCTTATCAAGTGGCGTTACCGTCTCCAGATACGGCCGCCCTCAAGGAGCCAGCTGATAGGAAGCTGGAAAAATATCCTAAAAAGTATATACACACATACGGTGGTTATACTGCGACCAGCGATCGCCATCAGCCTGGAGATGCAGTGCTGGGTTGGCTTGGTCGGATTCCCTGACTGAAAATATTTTATTCATGTAGAGCATTTAATAGGATGCATTCTATATATATGTATGTGAGATGCACAGAGGGATATTTGCTCTCTGGCATCAAGATAAGTGCGTTGTCCATATCTCCCAGAAGATGTCAGGGACACGACAGTGGTCAGGTGATACAGATCCCATACGGCAGATGGAAGTATTGCTGTATAAAGGGAAGGAGTTATTTGGGGGTCGGTCCATCGGACCTGGGGACCACAGCAACAGCTGGGAAATCCAACCTTTTTTACCCCAAGTTACATCTCAGCTAAAAAAGACACCGTCTTTTCAGCCTCAATCTTTCCTTTCCCATGAGGGCATGCAGGCAAAAGGCCAGTCATATCTGCCCAGACATAGAGGTAAGGGAAGTAGACTGCAGCAGGCAGCCCTTTCCCAGGAAAAGAAGCCCTCCACCGCGTCTGCCAAGTCCTCAGCATGACGCTGGGGCCGTGCAAGCGGACTCAAGGTGGGGGGGTAGTCTCAAGAGTCTCAGGGCGCAGTGGGATCACTCGCAAGTTGACCCCTAGATCGTACGAGTATTATCCCAGGGGTAAAGATTGGAGAGTCGAGACATCTTCTCCTCGCAGGTTCCTGAAGTCTGCTTTACCAACGGCTCCCTCCGACAGGGAGGCAGCATTGGAAACAATTCACAAGCTGTATATCCAGCAGGTGATAATCAAAGTACCCCTCCTACGACAAGGAAAAGGGTATTATTTTTCCACACTATATTGTGGTACTGAAGCCAGACGGCTTGGTGACACATAGTCTAAATCTAAAATGTTTTGAACACTTACATACAAGGTTCAAATCGAGATAAAGTCACTCAGAGCAGTGATAGCGAACCGGAATGTCCCTGGACATCAAGGATTACCTCCATGTCCAAATTTTGTCCTTCTCATCAAGGGTACCTCTGGTTCGTGGTACAGAACTGTCAATATCAGTTTCAGACGATGCCGTTTGAATTATCCACGGCACCCCGGGCCTTTTTACCAAGGTAATGGCCGAAAAGATGTTTCTTCAAAGAAAAAAGGCATCTAAATTATCCCTTACTTGCACGACCTAAAAAGGGCAAGTTCCAGAGAACAGTTGGAGGTCGGAAGAGCACTATCTAAAGTAGTTCTTCGACGGCACGACTGGATTCTAAATATTCCAAGAATCGCAGCTGTTTTCCGACGATACGTCTGCTGTTCCTAGGGATGATTCTGGACACGGTTCAGAAAAAGGTTTTTCTTCCCGAGGAAAAAGCCAAGGAGTTATCCGACCTGTCAGGAACCTCCTAAAACCAGGAAAGGTGTCTGTACATCAATGCACAAGAGTCCTGGGAAAAATGGTGGCTTTTTACGAAGCAATTCCATTCGGCAGATTCCATGCAAGAATTTTCCAAAGGGATCTGTTGGACAAATGGTCAGGGTCGCATCCTCAGATGCACCTGCGAATAACCCTGTCGCCAAGGACAAGGGTATATCTTCTGTGGTGGTTGCAAAAGGCTCATCTATTGGAGGGCCGCAGATTCGGCATACAGGATTTGATCCTGGTGACCACGGACGCCAGCCTGAGAGGTTGGGGAGCAGTCACACAAGGAAGAAACTTCCAGGGGGTATGGACGAACCTGGAAAAGTCTCTTCACATAAACATTCTGGTACTAAGAGCAATCTAAAATGCTCTAAGCCAGGCGGAACCACTCCTGCAAGGAAAACCGGTGTTGATTCAGTCGGACAACATCACGGCGGTCGCCCATGTAAACAGACAGGGCGGCACAAGAAGCAGGAGTGCAATGGCAGAAGCTGCCAAGATTCTTCGCTGGGCGGAGAATCACGTAATAGCACTGTCAGCAGTGTTCTTCCCGGGCGTGGACAACTGGGAAGCAGACTTCCTCAGCAGACACGATATTCACCCGGGAGAGGGGGGTCTTCATCCAGAAGTCTTCCACATGCTAATAAACTGTTGGGAAAGACCAATGGTAGACATGATGGCGTCTCGCCTCAACAAGAAACTGGACAAGTATTGCGCCAGGTCAAGAGATCCACAGGCAATAGCTGTGGACGCACTGGTAACACCTTGGGTGTACAAATCAGTATATGTGTTTCCTCCTCTGCCTCTCATACCAAAGGTATTGAAGATTATACGGTGAGGAGGAGTAAGAACAATACTAGTGGCTCCGGATTGGCCAAGAAGGACTTGGTACCCGGAACTTCAAGAGTTGGTCACGGACGACCCGTGCCCTCTACTTCTGAGAAGGGACCTGCTACAACAGGGTCCCTGTCTCTTTCAAGACTTACCGCGGCTGCGTTTGACGGCATGGCGGTTGAACGCCAGATCCTAAAAGGGAAAGGCATTCCAGAAGAAGTCATTCCTACCTTGATTAAGGCAAGGAAGGAAGTCACCGCGAAACATTATCACCGCATTTGGCGAAAATATGTCGCGTGGTGCGAGGATCGGAGTGTTCCGACGGAGGAATTTCAACTGGGTCGTTTCCTACATTTCCTACAATCAGGATTGTCTATGGGTCTCAAATTGAGATCTATTAAGGTTCAAATTTCGGCCCTGTCAATATTCTTCCAAAAAGAATTGGCCTCAGTTCCTGAGGTACAGACTTTTGTTAAAGGAGTACTGCATATACAGCCTCCTGTGGTGCCTCCGGTGGCACCGTGGGATCTAAATGTAGTTTTAGATTTCCTCAAATCCCATTGGTTTGAACCATTGAAAAAGGTGGATTTTAAATATCTCACATGGAAAGTGACTATGTTACTGGCCCTGGCTTCCGCCAGGAGAGTATCTGAATTGGCGGCTTTATCTTATAAAAGCCCTTATCTAATCTTCCATTCGGATAGGGCAGAACTGAGGACTCGTCCGCATTTTCTCCCTAAGGTGGTATCAGCGTTTCACCTGAACCAACCTATTGTGGTGCCTGCGGCCACTGGCGACTTGGAGGACTCCAAGTTGTTGGACGTTGTCAGAGCCTTAAAAATATACATTTCAAGGACGGCTGAAGTCAGAAAATCTGACTCGCTGTTGTTACTATATGCACCCAACAAGTTGGGTGCCCCTGCTTCTAAGCAGACGATTGCTCGTTGGATTTGTAACACAATTCAACTTGCTCATTCTGTGGCAGGCCTGCCACAGCCTAAATCTGTTAAGGCCCATTCCACAAGGAAGGTGGGCTCATCTTGGGCGGCTGCCCGAGGGGTCTCGGCGTTACAATTCTGCCGAGCAGCTACGTGGTCGGGGGAAAACACGTTTGTAAAATTCTACAAATTTGATACCCTGGCAAAAGAGGACTTGGAATTCTCTCATTCGGTGCTGCAGAGTCATCCGCACTCTCCCGCCCGTTTGGGAGCTTTGGTATAATCCCCATGGTCCTTTCAGGAACCCCAGCATCCACTTAGGACGATAGAGAAAATAAGAATTTACTTACCGATAATTCTATTTCTCGGAGTCCGTAGTGGATGCTGGGCGCCCATCCCAAGTGCGGATTATCTGCAATACTGTACATAGTTATTGTTAACAAATTCGGGTTATATTGTTAAGGAGCCATCTTTAAGAGGCTCTTTCTGTTATCATACTGTTAACTGGGTTTAGATCACAAGTTGTACGGTGTGATTGGTGTGGCTGGTATGAGTCTTACCCGGGATTCAAGTTGCCTCCCTTATTGTGTACGCTCGTCCGGGCACAGTACCTAACTGGAGTCTGGAGGAGGGTCATAGGGGGAGGAGCCAGTGCACACCACCTGATCTGGTAAAAGCTTTACTTTTTTGTGCCCTGTCTCCTGCGGAGCCGCTATTCCCCATGGTCCTTTCAGGAACCCCAGCATCCACTACGGACTCCGAGAAATAGAATTATCGGTAAGTAAATTCTTATTTTTTGCACTAATCAAATGACATGTGTATCTACTTTGGGAGCCACCTCCTATTTTAAACAGTCCACAGCCGGAATAGGATTATTGGAATTCCATTTCTTTGGAATTCTAAACCTCTTACTGGGTGTAAGACAAGCTTCTTGCATAATTTCCGTCAGCTGTTCTGACCCAGGAAACTAAGTCCTAACTGTTTTGGGACATTTAAACACAGGTGCCTTATATTTTAACAAAGGCTTTGCTGCATCCTCTAAGGATAGAATGGCTTTCATAGCACTAATTAGCTCAGGTATGTTCACTGAGCTGAGGCCTTCATCCTCGTCTCAGACCTGAAGTGTGATGAGTCCTCAACCTCGACAAGTCCTCATCTAAATATGTGTAGACTGTGAAGATGTTGTTTCATGTCTATGTGATTTACTTACCACTGGCCTATCAGCCTGTTTTTGTCGAGAGGCTGCAGATTCCTGTACTGGAAGTGATAAAACACAGGGGGAATGTTGCACGTAAGGGTTAATAGGGTAAACTATCCCTGGTATAGGAGCTGGCATTATCCGCTCAACTATACTGGATAATGTTGTGCAAAAGTAGACCTTGGGGGATCAACTTGAACATGTGCCTAACTCAGATTATTCAGGAGGCTTTGGTGAAAGCTAAAACAGTTTTCACATTATCCATTTTGAACCAGATGAGAGGTTAACCCAGCTTTGCAAGACACACATGAAATGAGTGTTGGTGCTGCTGTGGAGAGTGTATCCTCACCCTTGCCTCTCTTAGACATGATAAATAACACAATTTTTGACTGCAATCACTCTAAAATTTGTTAAAGTGACATAAAAGCCGATTCGTCCCTGCTTTGCACCAGCATTGAGGATCGGAATACACAGAAACTGACAGAATATAGTAAAGTCAGCAATCACACTAGCAATCAGTCACAGGTTATACATTAGTATAATAAGCGATATGAGCACATAATCAACTACAGATACATTTTAACTATGTAGGAGAAACATATTACTGCATTACCTTATATATTAATGTATTCAGTCCCATAGCAAAAAAAATTGGATTTTAAATACCTACCGGTAAATCCTTTTCTCGTAGTCCTCTTTGGCCAGGGTATCAAATTTGTAGAATTTCACAAAAGTGTTCTTACCCGACCAGGTAGCCGCTCAGCATAGTTGCAAGGTCGAGGCTCAACGGGCAGCCGCCCAGGAAGAGCCCACTGGCCTTGTAGAGTGGGCTTTCAGAGACTGAGGAACAGGTAAGGCTGCCCGTTGCATAGTAAGCCTAATTCAGCGAGCATTGACTGCTTTGAAGCAGCACAACCCTTCTTCTGCGCATCATAAAGCACGAATAATGAATCCGTCTTCCTGACCCGAGCAGTGCGCCTGACATAGATCTTCAAAGCATGTACAACATCCAAAGACTCCGGAGTAGCCAGAGCGTCAGTACAGGATGGAACCACAATAGGTTGATTCAGGTGGAATGCGGAGACAACCTTCAGCAGGAACTGCTGTCTAGTACAGATCTCTGCTCTGTCCTCGTAAAAGACCAAGTAGGGACTTTTACACGATAAGGCCCCCAATTCTGAGACGCATCTAGCAGAAGCCAGGGCCAGTAACATCACTGTCTTCCACATGAGGTACTTGTCTTCTACCGTCATCAGAGGCTCAAACCAGGAGGACTGTAGAAATGTCAACACTACATCCAAAGCCCAAGGTGCCGTAGGCAGCACAGAGGGAGGTTGTATGTGGAGTACCCCTTGTAGGAAGGTCTGAACTTCTGGCAATACAGCCAATTTCTTCTGAAAGAAAATTGAGAGAGCTAAAATCTGGACCTTAACGGAACCCAGACGTAAGCCCTTATCAACACCAGCCTGCAGGAAACTCTGCAGTCGGATATATGCGTTCTTCGCACCAAAAGACATATCTCATCCAGATATGATGATAGTGTTTTGACATCACAGGTTTTCTGGCTTGCACCACAGTAGTAATGACTTTTTTGGAAAGCCCTTTGTGAGCTAGGATGTCCCGCTCAACTTCCACGCTGTCAAAAAAAAGCCGCCGTAAGTCTGGGAAGACGAATGGCCCTTGCTGAAGATCTGTTCTTAGCGGCAGAGGCCAAGGGTCTTCAATGGACATGTCCAGAAGAGTTGCGTACCACGCCCTTCAGAGCCAATACGGCGTAATCAGGATTGCTTGTACTCTGTGATGTCTGGTCTGCTGGAGCACCCTTGGGATCAACGGAATCGGAGGGAATAGGTAGACCAGCCGGAAAGGCCAAGGCGACGTCAGCACATCCACTGCACTCGCCTGTGGGTCTCTGGTTCGTGAGCAGTAGCAGTGAAGCTTCTTATTGAGGCGAGACACCATCAAGTCGATCTGCGGGTATCCCCACCTGTTGACAATCTATTGAAACACCTGAGGATGTAATCCCCACTCCCTCGGGTGGAGGTCGTGGCGACTCAGGAAATCCGCTTCCCAGTTGTCCACTCCTGGAATGAAAATCGCGGACAGCGCTCTTGCATTTCTTTCCGCCCAGAGAAGCATTTTTCACACTTCTCGCATAAAGGCTCTGCTTTTTGTCCCTCCCTGTCGATTGATGTATGCCACTGTCGTGGCGTTGTCCGACTGAACCTGGATCGCCTGATCCCTGAGTATAGGAGAGGTCTGAATCAAGAGCATTGTAGATGGCCCGAAGTTCCAGAATGTTGATCAGAAGTAGGACCTCTTGGGCAGACCACCTGCCCTGGAACTGCGCCCCCTGGGTGGCAGCTTCCCATCTTCTCATGCTCACATCCGTCGTGACGAGGATCAAATCCTGAATCCCGAAACGTCAACCTTCCAGCAGGTAGGAAGACCCTAACCACCACAGGAGTGAAATCCTGGCCTGGGGTGACAGTTGAATCACCCGATGCATCTGAAGATGTGAACCGGATCACTTGTTTAGGATGTTCAATTGGAAAGGTCTGGCATGGAACCTTTCGAACTGTATCGCCTCGTACGAGGCTACCATTTTTACCAACAATTTTATGCAAAGATGCATGGAAACTCGAGGAGATCAGAGAACCATGCGAACCATCTCTTGAAGCGTTCTCACCTTGTCATCTTGGAGGAATACTCTCTGAGCTACGGTAGCCAATATCATACCCAGAAACAGTAGCCCTGAGACGGTTCCAGTTGAGTCTACTGTAGATTGAGGATTCACCCATGGTGAGAGAGAAGTTGGATAATGCGATCTATATGGAGCAGTAGAAGCTCCCTGAAACTTGCTTTTATCAGGAGATCGTCCAGGTAAGGGACAATGTTGACCCCCTGGAGTCTGAGCTGGAACATCATTTCCACCATCATCTTCGTGAACACCCTCGGAGCTGTAGACAGGCCGAAGGGCAACGCCTGAAACTAGTTGTGATCGTTCAGTAGGGCGTACCGCAGATAGGACTGATGAGGAGGCCAAATTGAGATATGTAGGTAGGCGTCCTTGATATCCAGGGACACGAGGAATTCTTGTTCCAGGCCCGCGGTCACCGCTCTCAAAGATTCCATCTTGAATTTGAAAACCTTCAGGTAAGGATTCAAGGACTTCAGATTCAAAATGGGTCTCACATACCCGTCTGGTTTTGGTCCTACAAACAGACTGGAGTAGTAAACTTGTCCTTGCTGTAGCAGGGGAACTGGAACAATAACCTGAGACTGGACCAACTTGTCGATGGCCAGTAGTAGCGTAACACGCATATCTTCTAAAACTGGCAAGTTTGATTTGAAAAATCATTGGGGAGGAGCACCACCGAACTCCAGCTTGTAACCCTGAGAGATAAGGTCCCTTACCCAGGCATCTTGGCAGGAACCGTTCCAGACGTGGCTGTAGTGACGAAACCGAGCTCCCACCACCAGATCCCCTCGGGGTGGGTGGGCACAGTCATGCCAAAGTCTTTGTGGAAGCTGAACTGGTGCTCTATTCCGGAGAACCAGCAACGGCTGGTTTCTTAGACTTACCTCTGGAGCCTCTAGCTGCATTGGAGTAACCCCGGGCCCTAGATCGAATTCTGGATGACCGAAAGGACTGAGTAGACGTCCCCCGGGTAGGTACGCTTAGCAAGCGGAGCCCGTGAAGGAAGAAACTTGGATTTCCCAGCAGTAGTTTTGGAGATCCATGCATCCAATTCAGCTCCGAAGAGTCATTCACCTGTGAAGGGAAGAGATTTCACATTACGTTTGAAGTCAGCGTCTGCCATCCACTACGCAACCATATGGCTCTGCGTGCAGACATACTCATAGAAGTGGTTCTAGCATTTATATTGCCAATCTCTTTAAGGGAGTCACAGAGGACTTTTGCCATGTCCTGAATGTGTTTTAGGAAAGTTACAGTAATAACCAAGGTCATATCACCTGAAAGACCCTCTTGAATCTGACCAAGTATGAAGGGAATGTGTCATCCAGCAACCAGCAATGACCGGTCTTTGAGCTACACCTGCAGCAGTGTAGATAAATTTCAGAGTGGTCTCAATTTTCCTATCCCCCGGGTCCTTTGCCATAAAAGAGCCCAGAGCAGCGAGCACTGCCTTTTTAGAATGGCGAGAGACTGAGACGTCTACTGCTAGAGATTCTTCCCAGAATTTCCTGCCTTCAGGGGCAAATGGGAAGGTATTTAAAAACCTTTTTGACACCTGATATTTTTTATCTGGATTTTGCCAGGCTAATTTAAATAAATCATCCAATTCCTTGGAATCAGGAAAAGTGACTGTCAGTTTGTCTTGTGAGAGGAAAAAATGACTGCTGATTAGTAGCGTCCTCTAGGGGAAGCTTTAACACATCCCGTATGGCCAACATGAGGGATTCGATACCCTGTGTAGGGGTAGAATCCCCACTAACGGGATACCCATCATCCCCATCCACCTGTACATCATCATCAGAATCTGATAAAATTGCAGGTAAAGCATGTTTTTGCGCACCTGTAGTAGACAGCGGGGGATGGGAAGCATTAGCCTTGGCAGTTAGGCTAGCCACTGCTTGTTGCAGTTCTTGTGTTTTATTGGCAGTGAGCTGAGATGACATATCCGACGACATCGTTTTTATAGCCCCCGGCCAAGGCGGCTCTGGACTCTCCCCCATGTTGTTATCAGCATTGTGTGATGACTGACTACACTGCTCACAGGATATGGAGCCCAATATATAGGGGAGAATCTTGCATTATATACATTGCATGACTACTGTTTCACCAAAATGAAATTAAGAAACAATACACATACAACACAGACTGAATACAATACAAGCCTGCCCTATTGCATGTGAGAGGAGACACAGAAAAGAGGACACCAGCACACCCACTGAACAAACAGCCCCTCAGGACGGTGGTCCTGCAATGGAGAAGCAGCTCTGCACCTCATGAGGTCGGTGACCGTCTCCCCCCTAACTCCCATGGCGCAGGTATCCTGTTGCCCAAACAGCATACCGAAATAAGTAAAAGTTTAAATGAAATTGAAGAAAAACTCTGGAGCTTGCAGAGTGTGCATCTCCTGAGGGCACTTTTTTCTAAACTTCCTGTGGGAGGGGGCATAGAGGGGAGGAGCCAGCACATCCAGTTGAAGAAATTTAAAGTGCACTGGCTCCTTTGGACCCGTCTATACCCATCGTACTAATCTGTCCCCAATATCCCTTATGGTTGCTGGAGAAAACAGCAGCAATAGTTTACAGACGCATGCATCAGGCACTTATCCAACTATTTGTACTCAAAGGTAGATAGAGACTTAGTGCTGTATTATCCTGCTCAGGAGAGTGGGATACAGGGAGACTTCACCCCGCTTCCAGGATTTATCAATACGTTAGTGAACACTGAGTGGATCCAGACGCTATTAGTATACACAACCGCCCCATAAACCTACAGTGAACACAGACGCCCAAGTGAACACTGACACACCAGTCATACAGCCGCCTATGCTGCGACTGGGTCCTTTTAGATACACAGCATCTCTGTCGGAAGCAGGATCTCAGTTCATGGCGGGAAACTCAGAGGAAACTGGTCATGAACCAGGGGAAGGGGCGACCAATGGAGCGTCTTACTAACCACTGCTGACATCAACCCTAGGGATCGTGGCCACATACTACCCCTGGAGTCTATGATCCCTAGGGGCTATCGCGGGTGCACCCTAGGTGGCAGCCACGTCAGCGACTGTTTGGTAGTCTCCTCCCAAAACAGTATGGCTGTGGCAGGGTTCCCCCTCTAAGCGGAACCGATGCCTTACATTCTCCCTGTGCTACGGCCACAGCCTGGTAACGTCTGCTGCACTTGCTAGTTCATTCCATACAGACGCCCGCCGAAACAGCACTGTATACGTGGGTAAACGTTGTCGCGACCTGGCGGAAAGATGTTGGAGCAACTCTTTCTAAGGTACGTTTAAGACGCTTTTTAGACAAGATACCTAAAAAAAAAAAATTAAGACTATAAAAATAAAATAAAAAAGCATATGGCTGTTAAAAACCAGCAGCTCATAGACCATGCTCCAGCTCCAAACCAAAAAAAATATTTGCCGGAGCGAGGAGGCGGGGATGTATGGACAGGCCTGTTGAATGCTGGGAGGCCGAAAGCTTTGACCGATTGGTGCAAATCCGCTGTTACATCATCATATCCCAATGTTATCCTGTGGATAACCTGTGGACCCTGCCGAAGAAATAAAGATTAACTCATAAAAGAAAGCTTGTGCTACGTAAAAGCAGCCCCACTGTTGTAACAGTGATAAGCTCCTGCTGGCACCAAACGAAAGCTGAGAAGCCTGAGCTGAGGGCGGGGTATGAAGAAGGACCAGTGCATCATGGGAGCAGAAAGCTTAACTGTTTGGTGTCAGTTCCTGGTCTCCACCATCATACCCCAATGTCATTCCTGTGGATGACTATGGATCCTGAAGAAAAAGGGAGCTGTACAATTTTCAGTCTGTAATCACAATTATATAACCTTAAAAAATAGGCCTTTACATACGGAAAATATTTGAGTAGCAAAATATTACAAAAAGCTGGAACTGCATTTTCCAAGTTGTGAACCATTTTATAATATTCTAAGAAGACAGAATGTGAGGCTGGTGACCAGCTACTCTTTCTTCAGTGAAAGATGCTGCAGAAAGAATTACCTACAGTACTAATAAAGTACATGATTAAGCGGATGAGATTATACTTCAAGACAAGTTTAATAATATTTGGTCAGATTTCTTACCAACATGTTTGGCAGTTTTTGGATCTTAATCCTACCCTGAAGTAAACGTATTTAAAGCCTGAATATACATGTAACTAACAAGCAAAGTACATGATCTATGTAATTAAAATATTTAAAGTACAAGTTGAGTATCCCATATCCAAATATTCCGAAATACGGAATTTTTTGAGTGAGACTGAGATAGTGAAACCTTTGTTTTCTGATGGCTCAATGTACACAAACTGGGTTTGATACACAAAGTTACTAAAAATATTGTATTAAATGACCTTCAGGCTGTATGTGTAAGGTGTATATGAAACAAATGAATTGTGTGAATGTACACACACTTTGTTTAATGCACAAAGTTATTAAAAATATTGGCTAAAATAACCTTCAGGCTGTGTGTATAAGGTGTATATGTAACATAAATGCATTCTGTGCTTATATTTAGTTCCCATCACCATGACATCTCATTATGGTATGCAATTATTCCAAAATACGGAAAAATCCGATATCCAAAAAACCTCTGGTCCCAAGCATTTTGGTTAAGGGATACTCAACCTGTAGTAACAATTTTGTTTTGTTGTACAATCCCTCAAACACTTACGTGTAAATCATGCTTGTATCCAGGTCAATGCATACAACATCCTGGGGAGGCTCATACAGATCAAAGTATCGAGAATCCACTCCAACAATGAATGGGACAGGGGCGCTAAGCACACCCGCCAGAGATAATGGGCACAAGGGTACATAGGGGCATTGCCACTGGAAAGGGAAAATCATCTAAAGGAAAAAATTATTGAATTAATAAAATAAGATTTTAAACCTACCGGTAAATCTTTTTCTCGTAGTCCGTAGAGGATGCTGGGACTCCGTAAGGACCATGGGGATAGACGAGCTCCGCAGGAGACATGGGCACTTTCAGAAAGACTTTAGGCTCTGGGTGTGCACTGGCTCCTCCCTCTATGCCCCTCCTCCAGACCTCAGTTAGAGAAACTGTGCCCAGAGGAGACGGACAGTACAAGGAAAAGATTTTAGGTAATCCAAGGGCAAGATTCATACCAGCCACACCAATCACACCGTATAACTTGTGATATACTATCTAGTTAACAGTATGAAAAACCAACATAGCCTCGGTCCACCACCGATGAAACTATAACATAACCCTTATGTACGCAATAACTATATACAAGCCTTGCAGAAGTAGTCCGCACTTGGGACGGGCGCCCAGCATCCTCTACGGACTACGAGAAAAAGATTTACCGGTAGGTTTAAAATCTTATTTTCTCTAACGTCCTAGAGGATGCTGGGACTCCGTAAGGACCATGGGGATTATGCCAAAGCTCCCAAACGGGCGGGAGAGTGCGGATGACTCTGCAGCACAGATTGAGCAAACAGGAGGTCCTCCTCAGCCAGGGTATCAAACTTATAGAACTTTGCAAAGGTGTTTGACCCCAACCAAGTAGCAGCTCGGCACAGCTGTAGTGCCGAGACCCCTCGGGCAGCCGCCCAAGAAGAGCCCACCTTCCTAGTGGAATGGACCTTAACCGATTTTGGTAACGGCAATCCTGCCGTAGAATGCGCCTGCTGAATCGTGTTACAGATCCAGCAAGCAATAGTCTGCTTTGAAGCAGGGCCGCCAACCTTGTTGGCTGCATACAGGACAAACAGTGCCTCTGTTTTTCTGATCCTAGCCGTTCTGGCTACGTAAATCTTCAAAGCCCTGACCACATCAAGGGACTCGGAATCCTCCAAGTCACGTGTAGCCACAGGCACGACAATAGGCTGGTTCATATGAAAGGATGAGACCACTTTAGCTAGGAATTGAGGACGAGTCCGCAATTCCGCCCTATCCATATGAAAAACCAGATAGGGGCTTTTATGTGACAAAGCCGCTAATTCTGAAACTCGCCTAGCCGAAGCTAAGGCTAACAACATGACCACCTTCCAAGTGAGATATTTTAACTCCACCGTTTTGAGTGGTTCAAACCAATGTGACTTAAGGAAACTTAACACCACGTTAAAGTCTCAAGGCGCCACCGGAGGTACAAAAGGAGGCTGAATATGCAGTACTCCCTTCACAAACGTCTGTACTTAAGGAAGAGAGGCCAATTCCTTCTGAAAGAAAATGGATACCAGGTCCTTCGTGGCCAATCTGGAACAATGAGGATTGTTCTCACTCCTCTTTGTCTTATTATTCTCAACACCTTGGGTATGAGAGGAAGAGGAGGAAATACACAGACCGACCGGTACACCCACGGTGTCACCAGGGCGTCCACAGCTACCGCCTGAGGATCTCTTGACCTGGCGCAATACCTTTTTAGCTTTTTGTTGAGACGGGACGCCATCATGTCTATTTGGGGCAGTCCCCACCGACTTGCAATCTGCTCGAAGACTTCCTGATGAAGCCCCAACTCTCCCGGATGCAGATCGTGTCTGCTGAGGAAGTCTACTTCCCAATTGTCCACTCCCGGAATGAACACTGCTGACAGTGCGCTGACATGATTCTCCGCCCAGCGAAGAATCCTGGTGGCTTCCGCCATTGCCACCCTGCTCCTTGTGCCGCCTTGGCGGTTTACATGAGCCACTGCGGTGACATTGTCTGACTGAATCAGAACTGGTTTGTCGTGAAGTAATGGCGCCGCTTGACGTAGGGCGTTCTATATGACCCTCAACTCCAGGACGTTGATGTGGAGACAAGTCTTTAGACTTGACCAAATACCTTGGAAATTTCTTCCCTGTGTGACTGCTCCCCAACCTCGGAGGCTTGCGTCCGTGGTCACCAGGATCCAGTCCTGAACGCCGAACCTGCGGCCGTCTACGAGGTGAGCACTCTGCAGCCACCACAGGAGAGATACCCTGGCTCTAGGGGACAGGGTGATCCGCCGATGCATATGTAGATGTGACCCGGACCACTTGTCCAGCAGAGGTCCCATTGGAAGGTTCTCGCATGGAACCTGCCGAAGGGAATGGCTTCGTATGATGCCACCATTTTCCCCAGGACTCGAGTGCAGTGATGCACTGACACCTGTTTTGGCTTCAATAGGTTCCTGACCAGAGTCATGAGTTCCTGAGCTTTTTCCATCGGAAGAAAAACCCTTTTCTGGTTTGTGTCCAGAATCAAGCCCAAGAAGGTCAGACGCGTCGTAGGAACCAGCTGCGACTTCGGGATATTGAGAATCCAGCCGTGTTGCTGTAACACCTTCAATGAAAGTGACACGCTGTCCAGTAACTTCTCCCGAGATCTAGATTTTATGAGGAGATTGTCCAAGTATGGGATAATTGTGACACCTCACTTGCGCAGGAGCACCATCATTTCCGCCAGTACCTTGGTGAAAATCCTCGGGGCCGTGGAAAGCCCAAACGGCAACATCTGAAATTGGTAATGACAATCCTGTACAGCAAATCTCAGGAATGCCTGATGAGGTGGAAATATTGGAACATGAAGGTACGCATCCTTTATGTCTAGGGAAACCATAAAATCCCCCCCTTCCAGGCTGGCGATGACCGCTCTGAGCGACTCCATGTTGAACTTGAACTTTTTCAAGTATAGGTTCAGGGATTTTAAATTCAAAATGGGTCTGACCGCACCATCCGGTTTCGGGACCACAAACAGGGTTGAGTAATATCCCCTCCCCTGTTGCAGTAGGGGAACCTTGACCACCACCTGTTGAAAAAAAACCGGCGAGGGGGGACCACCTCGAATTCCAGCTTGTATCCCTGAGAAACAATTTCTATTGCCCAGGGATCCACCTCTGTGAGAGAACCCAGATGTGGCTGAAAAGTCGAAGACGTGCCCCCACTGGAGCGGACACCCTCAGGGGAGCCCCAGCGTCATGCGGTGGATTTTGCAGAGGCCGGGGAGTACTTCTGTTCCTGGGAACTAGCTGTGTGCAGCTTTTTTCCTCTGCCCTTACCTCTGGCAAGAAAGGACGATCCACGTACTTTTTTGCTTTTATTCGAACGAAAGGACTGCATTTGATAATGAGGCGCTTTTTTAGGCTGTGAGGGAACATAAGGCAAGAAATTCGATTTACCTGCCGTAGCTGTGGAGACGAGGTCCGAGAGGCCTTCTCCAAATAACTCCTCACCTTTGTAAGGCAATAACTCCATATGCCTCTTCGAGTCGGCATTCCCCGTCCACTGTCGGGTCCATAAGACTCGCCTAGCGGAAACAGACATAGCGTTTATTCTGGAACTTAGTAAACAAACATCTCTTTGAGCATCCCTCATATATAATACAGCATCTTTTATATGCCCTAGGGTCATTAAAATGGTATCCTTATCTAGGGTCTCAATCTCCGCTGATAAGGAATCAGTCCATGCAGCCACAGCACTACAAACCCAGGCCGACGCCATTGCCGGTCTAAGTATTGTACCAGAATGTGTGTAAATGGACTTCATGGTAACTTCCTACTTTCGAGCAGCAGCATCCTTGAGGGTAGCCGTATCTTGGGATGGCAGCGCTATCTTTTTTGATAAGCGTGTCAATGCCTTGTCCAACTTAGGAGAGGATTCCCATCATATCCTATCCTTTTGTGAACCTGCAGTCTTTTGTCTGTGGTTTCCCAAGCCTTTTCGCATAATTCGTTCAGCTCATACGAGGATGGAAAGGTGACCTAAGGCTTTTTCTCTTTATACATGTGTACCCTCGTGTCAGGGGCAGGGGGTTCCTCTGTGATATGCAAAACCTCTTTTATTGCAATAATCATATATCGAAAACCCTTAGCCACTTTTGGCTGTAATTTTGCATCATTGTAGTCGACACTGGAGTCTGAATCCGTGTCGGTATCTGTGTCAACTATTTGGGATAGTGTGCGCTTCTGAGACCCCGAAGGACTCGGCGACATTGGGACAGGCATGGTTTGACTTCCTGACTGTTCCCTAGCCTCAGCTTTGTCTAATCTTTTGTGCAATAAATTCACATTAGCACTAAGACATTCCACATATCCATCCAGTCAGGTGACGGCGCTGCAGACGGAGACATTGCATTCACACACTCCCCCTCCTCCTTAGGTGAGCCTTCAACCTCATACATGTCGGCACACGCGTACCGACACACACCACACACACAGGGAAGCTCTTTTCTGAAGACAGGTTCCCCACCAGGCCCAGAATGTCTTACCCAGTAGCGCTGTTATAACTTTATACACGCCAATTATGTGCCCCCCCCTCTTGAAAAACTCACCGTCAACGTCAGTAAGCAGGGGAGAGTCCGGGGAGCTTCTTCTCAGCGCTGTGCTGTGGAGAAAATGGCGCAGGTGAGTGCTGAGGAAGAAGCCCCGCCCCCTCGGCGGGGGCTCTTTATATTAGAGATGAGCGCCTGAAATTTTTCGGGTTTTGTGTTTTGGTTTTGGGTTCGGTTCCGCGGCCGTGTTTTGGGTTCGACCGCGTTTTGGCAAAACCTCACCGAATTTTTTTTGTCGGATTCGGGTGTGTTTTGGATTCGGGTGTTTTTTTCACAAAACCCTAAAAAACAGCTTAAATCATAGAATTTGGGGGTCATTTTGATCCCATATTATTATTAACCTCAAAAACCATAATTTCCACTCATTTTCAGTCTATTCTGAATACCTCACACCTCACAATATTATTTTTAGTCCTAAAATTTGCACCGAGGTCGCTGGATGACTAAGCTAAGCGACCCTAGTGGCCGACACAAACACCGGGCCCATCTAGGAGTGGCACTGCAGTGTCACGCAGGATGTCCCTTCCAAAAAACCCTCCCCAAACAGCACATGACGCAAAGAAAAAAAGAGGCGCAATGAGGTAGCTGTGTGAGTAAGATTAGCGACCCTAGTGGCCGACACAAACACCGGGCCCATCTAGGAGTGGCACTGCAGTGTCACGCAGGATGTACCTTCCAAAAAACCCTCCCCAAACAGCACATGACGCAAAGAAAATAAGAGGCGCAATGAGGTAGCTGTGTGAGTAAGATTAGCGACCCTAGTGGCCGACACAAACACCGGGCCCATTTAGGAGTGTCACTGCAGTGTCACGCAGGATGTACCTTCCAAAAAACCCTCCCCAAACAGCACATGACGCAAAGAAAATAAGAGGCGCAATGAGGTAGCTGTGTGAGTAAGATTAGCGACCCTAGTGGCCGACACAAACACCGGGCCCATTTAGGAGTGGCACTGCAGTGTCACGCAGGATGTCCCTTCCAAAAAACCCTCCCCAAACAGCACATGACGCAAAGAAAAAAAGAGGCGCAATGAGGTAGCTGTGTGAGTAAGATTAGCGACCCTAGTGGCCAACACAAACACCGGGCCCATCTAGGAGTGGCACTGCAGTGTCACGCAGGATGGCCCTTCCAAAAAACACTCCCCAAACAGCACATGACGCAAAGAAAAAAAGAGGCGCAATGAGGTAGCTGTGTGAGTAAGATTAGCGACCCTAGTGGCCGACACAAACACCGGGCCCATCTAGGAGTGGCACTGCAGTGTCACGCAGGATGGCCCTTCCAAAAAACACTCCCCAAACAGCACATGACGCAAAGAAAAAAAGAGGCGCAATGAGGTAGCTGTGTGAGTAAGATTAGCGACCCTAGTGGCCGACACAAACACCGGGCCCATCTAGGAGTGGCACTGCAGTGTCACGCAGGATGTCCCTTCCAAAAAACCCTCCCCAAACAGCACATGACGCAAAGAAAAATAAAAGAAAAAAGAGGTGCAAGATGGAATTGTCCTTGGGCCCTCCAACCCACCCTTATGTTGTATAAACAAAACAGGACATGCACACTTTAACCAACCCATCATTTCAGTGACAGGGTCTGCCACACGACTGTGACTGATATGACGGGTTGGTTTGGACCCCCCCCAAAAAAGAAGCAATTAATCTCTCCTTGCACAAACTGGCTCTACAGAGGCAAGATGTCCACCTCATCATCATCCTCCGATATATCACCGTGTACATCCCCCTCCTCACAGATTATCAATTCGTCCCCACTGGAATCCACCATCTCAGCTCCCTGTGTACTTTGTGGAGGCAATTGCTGCTGGTCAATGTCTCCGCGGAGGAATTGATTATAATTCATTTTAATGAACATCATCTTCTCCACATTTTCTGGATGTAACCTCGTACGCCGATTGCTGACAAGGTGAGCGGCGGCACTAAACACTCTTTCGGAGTACACACTTGTGGGAGGGCAACTTAGGTAGAATAAAGCCAGTTTGTGCAATGGCCTCCAAATTGCCTCTTTTTCCTGCCAGTATAAGTATGGACTGTGTGACGTGCCTACTTGGATGCGGTCACTCATATAATCCTCCACCATTCTTTCAATGGTGAGAGAATCATATGCAGTGACAGTAGACGACATGTCCGTAATCGTTGTCAGGTCCTTCAGTCCGGACCAGATGTCAGCATCAGCAGTCGCTCCAGACTGCCCTGCATCACCGCCAGCGGGTGGGCTCGGAATTCTGAGCCTTTTCCTCGCACCCCCAGTTGCGGGAGAATGTGAAGGAGGAGATGTTGACAGGTCGCGTTCCGCTTGACTTGACAATTTTCTCACCAGCAGGTCTTTCAACCCCAGCAGACTTGTGTCTGCCGGAAAGAGAGATCCAAGGTAGGCTTTAAATCTAGGATCGAGCACGGTGGCCAAAATGTAGTGCTCTGATTTCAACAGATTGACCACCCGTGAATCCTTGTTAAGCGAATTAAGGGCTCCATCCACAAGTCCCACATGCCTAGCGGAATCGCTCCGTGTTAGCTCCTCCTTCAATGTCTCCAGCTTCTTCTGCAAAAGCCTGATGAGGGGAATGACCTGACTCAGGCTGGCAGTGTCTGAACTGACTTCACGTGTGGCAAGTTCAAAGGGCAGCAGAACCTTGCACAACGTTGAAATCATTCTCCACTGCGCTTGAGACAGGTGCATTCCACCTCCTATATCGTGCTCAATTGTATAGGCTTGAATGGCCTTTTGCTGCTCCTCCAACCTCTGAAGCATATAGAGGGTTGAATTCCACCTCGTTACCACTTCTTGCTTCAGATGATGGCAGGGCAGGTTCAGTAGTTTTTGGTGGTGCTCCAGTCTTCTGTACGTGGTGCCTGTACGCCGAAAGTGTCCCGCAATTCTTCTGGCCACCGACAGCATCTCTTGCACGCCCCTGTCGTTTTTTAAATAATTCTGCACCACCAAATTCAAGGTATGTGCAAAACATGGGACGTGCTGGAATTTGCCCATATTTAATGCACACACAATATTGCTGGCGTTGTCCGATGCCACAAATCCACAGGAGAGTCCAATTGGGGTAAGCCATTCCGCGATAATCTTCCTCAGTTGCCGTAAGAGGTTTTCAGCTGTGTGCGTATTCTGGAAACCGGTGATACAAAGCGTAGCCTGCCTAGGAAAGAGTTGGCGTTTGCGAGATGCTGCTACTGGTGCCGCCGCTGCTGTTCTTGCGGCGGGAGTCCATACATCTACCCAGTGGGCTGTCACAGTCATATAGTCCTGACCCTGCCCTGCTCCACTTGTCCACATGTCCGTGGTTAAGTGGACATTGGGTACAGCTGCATTTTTTAGGACACTGGTGACTCTTTTTCTGAGGTCTGTGTAAATTTTCGGTATCGCCTGCCTAGAGAAATGGAACCTAGATGGTATTTGGTACCGGGGACACAGTACCTCCAACAAGTCTCTAGTTGGCTCTGCAGTAATGATGGATACCGGAACCACGGTTCTCACCACCCAGGATGCCAAGGCCTCAGTTATCCGCTTTGCAGTAGGATGACTGCTGTGATATTTCATCTTCCTCGCAAAGGACTGTTGGACAGTCAATTGCTTGGTGGAAGTAGTAAAAGTGGTCTTACGACTTCCCCTCTGGGATGACCATCGACTCCCAGCAGCAACAACAGCAGCGCCAGCAGCAGTAGGCGTTACACGCAAGGATGCATCGGAGGAATCCCAGGCAGGAGAGGAATCGTCAGAATTGCCAGTGACATGGCCTGCAGGACTATTGGCATTCCTGGGGAAGGAGGAAATTGACACTGAGGGAGTTGGTGGGGTGGTTTGCGTGAGCTTGGTTACAAGAGGAAGGGATTTACTGGTCAGTGGACTGCTTCCGCTGTCACCCAAAGTTTTTGAACTTGTCACTGACTTATTATGAATGCGCTGCAGGTGACGTATAAGGGAGGATGTTCCGAGGTGGTTAACGTCCTTACCCCTACTTATTACAGCTTGACAAAGGGAACACACGGCTTGACACCTGTTGTCCGCATTTCTGTTGAAATACCTCCACACCGAAGAGCTGATTTTTTTGGTATTTTCACCAGGCATGTCAACGGCCATATTCCTCCCACGGACAACAGGTGTCTCCCCGGGTGCCTGACTTAAACAAACCACCTCACCATCAGAATCCTCCTGGTCAATTTCCTCCCCAGCGCCAGCAACACCCATATCCTCCTCATCCTGGTGTACTTCAACACTGACATCTTCAATCTGACTATCAGGAACTGGACTGCGGGTGCTCCTTCCAGCACTTGCAGGGGGCGTGCAAATGGTGGAAGGCGCATGCTCTTCACGTCCAGTGTTGGGAAGGTCAGGCATCGCAACCGACACAATTGGACTCTCCTTGTGGATTTGGGATTTCGAAGAACGCACAGTTCTTTGCGGTGCTACTGCTTTTGCCAGCTTGAGTCTTTTCATTTTTCTAGCGAGAGGCTGAGTGCCTCCATCCTCATGTGAAGCTGAACCACTAGCCATGAACATAGGCCAGGGCCTCAGCCGTTCCTTGCCACTCCGTGTGGTAAATGGCATATTGGCAAGTTTACGCTTCTCCTCCGACAATTTTATTTTAGGTTTTGGAGTCCTTTTTTTACTGATATTTGGTGTTTTGGATTTGACATGCTCTGTACTATGACATTGGGCATCGGCCTTGGCAGACGACGCTGCTGGCATTTCATCGTCTCGGCCATGACTAGTGGCAGCAGCTTCAGCACGAGGTGGAAGTGGATCTTGATCTTTCCCTAATTTTGGAACCTCAACATTTTTGTTCTCCATATTTTAATAGGCACAACTAAAAGGCACCTCAGGTAAACAATGGAGATGGATGGATACTAGTATACAATTATGGACGGACTGCCGAGTGCCGACACAGAGGTAGCTACAGCCATGAACTACCGTACTGTACTGTGTCTGCTGCTAATATAGACTGGTTGATAAAGAGATGTAGTAGTATGTATGTATAAAGAAGAAAGAAAAAAAAAACACGGGTAGGTGGTATACAATTATGGACGGACTGCCGAGTGCCGACACAGAGGTAGCTACAGCCGTGAACTACCGTACTGTACTGTGTCTGCTGCTAATATAGACTGGTTGATAAAGAGATGTAGTAGTATGTATGTATAAAGAAGAAAGAAAAAAAAACCACGGGTAGGTGGTATACAATTATGGACGGACTGCCGAGTGCCGACACAGAGGTAGCTACAGCCATGAACTACCGTACTGTACTGTGTCTGCTGCTAATATAGACTGGTTGATAAAGAGATGTAGTAGTATGTATGTATAAAGAAGAAAAAAAAACCTCGGGTAGGTGGTATACAATTATGGACGGACTGCCGAGTGCCGACACAGAGGTAGCTACAGCCGTGGACTACCATACTGTACTGTGTCTGCTGCTAATATAGACTGGTTGATAAAGAGATGTAGTAGTATGTATGTATAAAGAAGAAAGAAAAAAAAACCACGGGTAGGTGGTATACAATTATGGACGGACTGCCGAGTGCCGACACAGAGGTAGCTACAGCCGTGGACTACCATACTGTACTGTGTCTGCTGCTAATATAGACTGGTTGATAAAGAGATGTAGTAGTATGTATGTATAAAGAAGAAAGAAAAAAAAAACCACGGGTAGGTGGTATACAATTATGGACGGACTGCCGAGTGCCGACACAGAGGTAGCTACAGCCGTGAACTACCGTACTGTGTCTGCTGCTAATATAGACTGGTTGATAAAGAGATGTAGTAGTATGTATGTATAAAGAAGAAAGAAAAAAAAACCACGGGTATGTGGTATACAATTATGGACGGACTGCCGAGTGCCGACACAGAGGTAGCTACAGCCGTGAACTACCGTACTGTGTCTGCTGCTAATATAGACTGGTTGATAAAGAGATGTAGTAGTATGTATGTATAAAGAAGAAAAAAAAAAAAACCACGGGTAGGTGGTATACAATTATGGACGGACTGCCGAGTGCCGACACAGAGGTAGCTACAGCTGTGAACTACCGTACTGTGTCTGCTGCTAATATAGACTGGTTGATAAAGAGATGTAGTAGTATGTATGTATAAAGAAGAAAGAAAAAAAAACCACGGGTAGGTGGTATACAATTATGGACGGACTGCCGAGTGCCGACACAGAGGTAGCTACAGCCGTGAACTACCGTACTGTACTGTGTCTGCTGCTAATATAGACTGGTTGATAAAGAGATGTAGTAGTATGTATGTATAAAGAAGAAAGAAAAAAAAACCACGGGTAGGTGGTATACAATTATGGACGGACTGCCGAGTGCCGACACAGAGGTAGCTACAGCCGTGAACTACCATACTGTGTCTGCTGCTAATATAGACTGGTTGATAAAGAGATGTAGTAGTATGTATGTATAAAGAAGAAAGAAAAAAAAACCTCGGGTAGGTGGTATACAATTATGGACGGACTGCCGAGTGCCGACACAGAGGTAGCTACAGCCGTGAACTACCGTACTGTGTCTGCTGCGACTGGATGATAAATAATGATATAAAAAATATATATATATCACTACTGCAGCCGGACAGGTATATATTATATAATGACGGACCTGCTGGACACTGTCTGTCAGCAGAATGAGTTTTTTATAGAATAAAAAAAAAAACACCACACAAGTGAAGTCACACGACGAGTGTTTAACTTTTTCAGGCAATCACACAATATAGTATACTACTAACTATACTGGTGGTCAGTGTGGTCAGGTCACTGGTCAGTCACACTGGCAGTGGCACTCCTGCAGCAAAAGTGTGCACTGTTTAATTTTAATATAATATGTACTCCTGGCTCCTGCTATAACCTATAACTATTAACTGGCACTGCAGTGCTCCCCAGTCTCCCCCACAATTATAAGCTGTGTGAGCTGAGCACAGTCAGATATATATATACATAGATGATGCAGCACACTGGGCTGAGCAGTGCACACAGATATGGTATGTGACTGAGTCACTGTGTGTATCGTTTTTTTCAGGCAGAGAACGGATATATTAAATAAAACTGCACTGTCTGGTGGTCACTGTGGTCAGTCACTAGTAAACTCTGCACTCTCTACACTTCTACAGTACTCCTAAGCTCCAGTAAATCAGGTCAATCTCTCTCTCTCTCTTCTAATCTAAATGGAGAGGACGCCAGCCACGTCCTCTCCCTATCAATCTCAATGCACGTGTGAAAATGGCGGCGACGTGCGGCTCCTTATATAGAATCCGAGTCTCGCGAGAATCCGACAGCGTCATGATGACGTTCGGGCGCGCTCGGGTTAACCGAGCAAGGCGGGAAGATCCGAGTCGCTCGGACCCGTGAAAAAAAACATGAAGTTCGTGCGGGTTCGGATTCAGAGAAACCGAACCCGCTCATCTCTACTTTATATACATGTACAGTGCCATAGGAGAGGTTTATACTGCTGCCCAGGGCGCCCCCCTGCGCCCTGCACCCTTACAGTGACCGGAGTGTGTGAGGTGAACGGGAGCAATGGCGTACAGCTTCACCGCTGTGCGTTACCTCTATGAAGATCAGACGTCTTCTGCCGCATCTGAAGTCTTCTTTCTTCTCATACTCACCTGGCTTCTATCTTCTGGCTCTGCGAGGAGGACGGCGGCGCGGCTCTGGGACGGACGGCGAGGATGAAACCTGCGTACCAATCCCTCTGAAGCTAATGGTGTCCAGTAGCCTAAGAAACAGGACCTTGAAACTCAGAGAAGTAGGGCTGTTTCTCTCTCCTCAGTCCCTCGATGCAGGGAGTCTGTTGCCAGCAGGCTCCCTGAAAATAAAAAACCTAACCAAAATACTTTCTTACAGGAAACTTAGGAGAGCTCCCTGCAGGGCACCCATCTCCTCTGGGCACAGTATCAAACTGAGGTCTGGAGGAGGGGCATAGAGGGAGGAGCCAGTGCACACCCAGAGCCTAAAGTCTTTCATAAAGTGCCCATGTCTCCTGCGGAGCCCGTCTATCCCCATGGCCCTTACGGAGTCCCAGCATCCTCTAGGACGTTAGAGAAACAACCTGAATATTGTATTAAGCATACACACATATGCATATAGATACACAAATACAAATATTGTATAGTTGCGAGGTTTCGTTTTTGAGGCAGAGCTAAAAGTTATAAAGTACAACTATAAATTCCAGCTAGAATTATGAAAGTAATTTCTTTTCTATTACTTTCGTAGCACAAATGAAACTGTCTGGTATGGTACGTGTCAGGAATGTGTAAAATATTATAGATATCCACATTTTGTAGGGTGGAAATGCAGCTTTTTGTGGCTGTAAGGACTGTGTGGGGTGTTATTATGTAAGTTGTACTGCAAGTGGCAGTACTGTGTAGGGCTGCAGTCCATTGTACCATAGGTGTCAGCATAGTATCAAATGTACTGTGTCAGCATAGTATCATCACAATGTTTTGTGTGTGGTGTCATTGTAGTACAGATTACAGCATAGCATAGGTGTAAGTACTGTTGGGAGATGTGTTATAGCACACATACCTTTACCGAGGCGAAGTAGGAAGGTACACAGACAAGATGTATTAACATTTTGAATGCTGGAGTGGGGGAGTGAAAACTCCTCCTCCGGCGATCCCTGCCAGAGCACACAGCGCATCTGCTTAGTGCTGCTTAGTGATGATGTGCTGTGTCTCTCCTGCCAGCCGCCTCCACTGGGTATGCGCGAGATCTCACAAGCATCGTGAGATCTCACATGCAGCCTGGAACCGGCAGCCACTACAGTGGCTGTGAATGGGCCAACGACACCTACAGCTGTGAGAACGGTCAGTGCCACTGACCGGTCATAAGGTGCCGCAGAAAATGATATAATATCTTGTTGATTGCAGTGCTGATGACAGGGGCGCATAGTGGATTCTTCAAGGACCTGTCTGTTACATTGCCATTGGATAACAAAGTTTTAATGCTTTTTTTAATCAAATTATCTCCTTTGCAAAACCCACCACAGTCAACATCTTTTTACTGGTGATGAAACAGACTGCACTGATAGCAACTGACAATTAACTGCAGTGTTCAGCCTCACCACTAGTAGATGTTAAGGTGGTAGGGTAAGTCACCCAACAGAGGCTAAAGTGGATAAGAACTATGAAGCAATGGGTTTCAGAGAAAGGACTTTGAAGAATTACTGTTAGTTGAATAGAGGAAACTGCAACATAAGCAGACTCTCCAATATGACCCATTCCATCATGTACAAAATGCTCTTTTCCTGGCCTTCTCTCTTAACCCCTTCAGTGATATGCCTAGAACATTTCCGGGGCCAGCTGAGCTGTGCAGACTGGCAACCCCAGAAAATTTCCGAGGCATGCCACTGCTCCCCCTTACACTCTGCGTTGTTCTTTAAAGTCCACCGGCGAAGCAATCGCGTTATTCCGCAAAACTCCACCAGCCGTGCGGAGTACAAGGGTGGAAGGGGGGGGTTAGGGGGAGAGAGGATTTCAGTGCTGGTGGGCTAGTGCCCGCCAGCAAATGCTACCCGAGGGAAGGCCAACGGTGGGTTATTCATCGATGGTCACCATCGATTGATAACCTTGATGGTGTAAAACCATCTGGAATGGATCCATCAATGGTTTTACAAATCAATGGTTATTCCTGCACTACTGTACAAATTAGAACCAGGGGGTGTGGATTAGTGGGTGTCAGGGGGCGGAGCTAAGCTCTGGGCACTGACACTTTGAGAAAAAAATAATAATAATAATAATTCGGTATCACTGAAAAGTAAAAGTATTCGACATCTGTCATAGACCATCGATGATTTTGAATCATCGATGGTCTATGGCCATCCCTAGCTACCCCTAAGCAACAAGCATTCCCTTAGGCAACAAGCATTCCCCGTGGCAACGAGCATGGATCCCAGAGCATAAAACCACTGGCAAAAAGCATGACACAGCACGTGAAACTCCTGGCAACGCGCAGATAAAAAAAATGATAAACCTGCCCTGGGAGGTGTGACCAAATTCCAAAAAGTAGCCATTATGATTGCATTCACCTGTATTGAACTAGTTCATTTATGCAAAAGGTTTTCACCACAGGTGGCGGCAATCATAAATTAAGAGGGAAGTCCAGGTGCAAAGCATTCTGTACCTGATGGGAAAGGTTTGCCTAATGCTGGGCATACACAGGCAGATAAAGTGCTTGTCAGACAGACATTTTATTTGACTGCAGATATCAGATATTGGCAGTGATATTTGCGCTCCGCCACCAGGGAGGAGACATTTCCCCAATCCTTCCAATGTGAAGGAACATAGGAAATGCCTGTCCATCGGCCACTGCAGGGCATACACTGCCTGATGTGGCCTACTTTCCACTTTCAAGACATCGAATCGTATGGACATGCTGGAAAATCTGACAGGCCCATCCAAGCGATATTAACAAAATGGTCGCCTGCATACACACTGCAATTATCTGGCAAACTGCTGATATCAGGCAGATCGGCCAGATAATCGTAGTGTGTATGCCCAGCTAGGAGAAATTTGTGACTCGGAATTATTATTAGTTTATTTATATAGATCCACCATATCACACAGTGCTGCATATTGATCATTATCATCATACCTGTAACATGGTATGCTAAACATGGTGCCACTGTGCTGGTGCAGTATGTAACGAAAATGTGGGAAGGGATTGGTACATCTAAAGGTGGGTACACACTAGGCGATGTGCTCCGTAAGCGACATAGTCTAGTGTGTCCCCTACCGGCCTGGGCCGCCCGACGGCCGGCATATACATTGTGCTATATCGCTAGCGTGTTGCGGCTGGGCTGTACATGCCCCTTTGGATGATGAGTCCAAATTGAGCTGCATGTACGGCTGACACCTTGGGTCGTTAACGACCTGCGCATCGGCCTTCGTCAGCTGCATACACACTAGGCGATATAGTAAAGGTTATCGCTCAGAGGGGGAAAATGAGCAATATCGTTTACTATATCACTAAGTATGTATGCACTTTAAGATAACTCGTGGATTATAAAGTGCAGCAATATTTGCTGGCGCTACATAACAAACGTTAATAAACTTGCTGATGGCAGACTACCATTGTGTTAGAACAGAGAGTAAGCGGTTACTGGGGTGACCGACACATGCTGTCTGGCTGGACACACAGCATGCCAATTCCAGCTAGGTATGTCACACATTGTTTTATTTGTAAACTCATCCTGTTTACCTTGGCTGAAAGGCATTTTGTTTGTCCTCTGCAAAGTCACACTTGCTACACTTCAGAAATCATATTACCTGAAACCAGTCTCAGTACAGTACTCATTAACCATACTCACTACATACTGGAGTGAAGAGAACCTTTAATAAATAATGTATATATTGTACAGCATAGAGACTTGCTGAACCTGGATGGCTTATTCAAATAAGTGATATCGACAGCGTCTACAACAAAAACTGCACTATAATAACTTGCTTCACCCATCTGATCTATGAGAACATCTCAGAGCACGATGTGATCCGCAGTACATTCTGTCACCTTGTACTGTATATTTCCATGTTATATCTCTGCTACTTCTAGCCCTAATATTGTCAGCGGTTCCTGCAGTGCTCTCATTCCTGTAATTGTTATAATGTACTAAATGTATCACTTTACTCTGTATTGTACCACGGGAAATGATGGTGCGGTTATAATATTATATATTATTAAAAATAATTATCAACATAATAATGTTTTCCTCAACAAGAAGATATAATCCCAACACAGACTGCTGTATGGAATTATTTTGTATTCCTCAGTAATAAGTTGGTATCTGTCAGATGGCCAGTGGCGGACACCCAAGAGTGGGAATAGTCCCTATTGGTCGGCATGCCAACCGACAGGCTAGTCAGTGTTTGGGATGCCGGGTACCAGTATTGTGACCGCCGGTCACATAACCGCATCCCGATACAGCTATTGAAAGAATTGTCTCAAAGCTGCAACTGGGAGTTTGTATAATCACTGAACCCCTTCTAACAATTGAGGTAATTCAGATCTGATCGCAGCAGCAGATTTGTTAGCTAATGGGCAAAACCATGTGCACTGCAGGGGAGGCAGATATAACATTTGCAGAGAGAGTTAGATATGGGTGGGTTATATTGTTATATTGTTTCTGTGCAGGGTAAATACTGGCTGCTTTATTCTTACACTGCACTTTAGATTTCCGTTTGAACACACCCCACCCAGATCTGAATTAGGCCCGATATACATTATAAGATCGAAAGTAAACCGATTATCTGCAATATATACAGAAGTGGTAATATAGCACATTTGTATTACAGGTTGAGTATTCCATATCCAAATATTCCGAAATACGGAATATTCCAAAATACAGAATTTTTGAATTAGATAGTAAAACCTTTGTTTTTTGATGGCTCAATGTAGACAAACTTTGTTTAACACACAAAGTTATTAAAAATATTGGCTAAAATTACCTTCAGGCTGTGTGTATAAGGTGTATATGAACATAAATGTATTCTGTGCTTATACTTATAAGCCCTACACACTGGGCGATATTTGTGAAAGATATGAACGATCTCGTTCATTAATGAATGAGATACCGTTCATATCTTTCAGTGTGGAGGCACCAGCGATGAACGATGCGCGGCCCCTCGCTCGTTCATCGCTGGTGCCCCGTCGCTGGTGCATGCAGGCCAATATGGATGATCTCGTCCATATTTACCTGCACTGCTATGGAGCCGGGTGAAGAAACTTCACTCCCCCGTCACTGCCCCCCCCCCCCCAGCCGTGGGTCGCCCGTCGGCCGTATCAGTCGTTGGGAAGCTCGGTGTGTAAGGCCCTTTAGGTCCCATTGCCATGATATCTATGCAATTATTCCAAAATACGGAAAAGTCAGATATCCAAAACACTTCTAGTCCCAAGAATTTTGGATAAGGGATACTCAACCTGTATTATTATTGCAATTGGAAACACAGTAATAAAATTAGACTGGTTAACACAGACAGAGAGGTCGCAGAGCCCTACTCACAAGTTTACAATCTCTCTAGGACAGTATACAGATTAAAACAAGTAGATAACTGCTTACAGCTACGACCGCCTCAGTCACGCCAGTCAGGACTGCTGGTCTTAGGGAGTGCAGGAGTATCTTACTCTCTAGTAGCACATAGTGCAGCAATGTAGCACAGTTTTCAGGCCCCAGGCTCATTACTAATGTGCTGAAGTTGGCTCCACTACATTTGTAAAACAAAGAAAAAGGAAAACATTAAATATTGCCATCTACATATAATGACATATCCTCAAACTAACAAAATGGCATATGTACAGAACAGTGGTATAAAACACATTAGGGGAGATGTATCAACCCTTGGAGAGATAAAGTTGAGAAGTTGACCAAGGCAATTAACCATCTTCTAAATGTCATTTCAAAGACCATGTTATTATTAAACTTTATTTATAAGGCGCCAAAAGTCCTCAGCTCTGCACAAAGGACACACAAGACTCATACAAGAAGACAGTAAATTGTAAGACAATACAATACTGATAAAAGGTACAATACAGTAAAAACAAATACCATTACACCTCTTGACACAGCTACAAAGTTAGGTCGGTGTGCAAGGGAAGTAAGTAGTGAGAACTTAGGCTAGAAATATAGCTACTACAGAGCTCAAAGATCAGTATTCAATAACCTTATTAAACATGTACAAATCTTATAAATATTACTCAGTTAGAAAGTAACATACTTATTAACTATGCTAAGGCTTACAAATATAGTATGTATAGTCTCTATATCCAGCATTCAGAAATAATTCTAATAGAAGGATTGTGCAAGTGGAAAAGATTGAACACAAGGAAAAAAAAAGTATTATGGACAGGAAAGAATAATAGGAACAATACTGTAGAAAGAAGAACATCCAGAACCTGTTATCATAACCGGTTATAAAAACTATAAAATAAACTTTGAGCGACTTTACTTACCATTTTCCCATGCAGAGTGATAAAACAAGACAGTCTGGCAAACTTGCAATTATTAACACTGTACTATTTTTTTTAATACCCACTTTGGGGTGTTTTCAATACCTGTCGGATTCTTTTAGTATTCAATGCCAGGCCAAACCCAACAGGTTTGGCCCGTTCCCGACAATGGCAATCAGACTTTCTTTAAAGTCGAATAGACATTGTCAGAAACGGGGCTAAAACATGTCGGGTTTGGCTGTGCTTCTGACAGCCAATGTGTATTCTGACAAATCGGGAATTCCCGAATTGTCCCAACCTAAACCTGTCGGAAGCTGCAGTCTTTCCGACAAGACAGCAGCTTCCGACAATAATTCAATACACCCCTTTAAAGATTACCTGGATATGTTCTGTATAGTTGCCAAACATACTAAATTTTCAACAAGGGCCTATTCCTGTTCTTCCAACTTATCTTCAAATGAATGTGTGCTTAACCCTTCACACATTCCATTTGTAAACAGTAAGCTAGAAAATCACTGGAAAACTCACCTCAGAGGCAAAGGAGTTGATACAGGCTGAGAAAGAACCAAAGCATCATGTGCAGACAGCTGCAGAATTGGGCAAAAAGAGTAAAGTATTATGTAACAAACTGGTTGCACAAATAAAGAACCATTACATCTATAGTATGCCAGTATTAACAACATTAGGTATAACACTCCAATAAATGCACAAGTTTGTTTGTATGTTAGTATTCATTTATTATCATATCATATGACTACAGAAAATAAGAATTTACTTACCGATAATTCTATTTCTCGTAGTCCGTAGTGGATGCTGGGAACTCCGTAAGGACCATGGGGAATAGCGGCTCCGCAGGAGACTGGGCACACAAGTAAAGCTTTAGGACTACCTGGTGTGCACTGGCTCCTCCCCCTATGACCCTCCTCCAAGCCTCAGTTAGGATACTGTGCCCGGACGAGCGTACACAATAAGGAAGGATTTTGAATCCCGGGTAAGACTCATACCAGCCACACCAATCACACCGTACAACTTGTGATCTGAACCCAGTTAACAGCATGATAACAGAGGAGCCTCTGGAAAGATGGCTCACAACAACAATAACCCGATTTAGTTAACAATAACTATGTACACGTATTGCAGACAATCCGCACTTGGGATGGGCGCCCAGCATCCACTACGGACTACGAGAAATAGAATTATCGGTAAGTAAATTCTTATTTTCTCTGACGTCCTAGTGGATGCTGGGAACTCCGTAAGGACCATGGGGATTATACCAAAGCTCCCAAACGGGCGGGAGAGTGCGGATGACTCTGCAGCACCGAATGAGAGAACTCCAGGTCCTCCTCAGCCAGGGTATCAAATTTGTAGAATTTAGCAAACGTGTTTGCCCCTGACCAAGTAGCTGCTCGGCAAAGTTGTAAAGCCGAGACCCCTCGGGCAGCCGCCCAAGATGAGCCCACCTTCCTTGTGGAATGGGCTTTTACAGATTTTGGCTGTGGCAGGCCTGCCACAGAATGTGCAAGCTGAATTGTACTACAAATCCAACGAGCAATCGTCTGCTTAGAAGCAGGAGCACCCAGCTTGTTGGGTGCATACAGGATAAACAGGGAGTCAGATTTTCTGACTCCAGCCGTCCTGGAAACATATATTTTCAGGGCCCTGACAACGTCCAGCAACTTGGAGTCCTCCAAGTCCCTAGTAGCCGCAGGTACCACAATAGGCTGGTTCAGGTGAAACGCTGAAACCACCTTAGGGAGAAATTGTGGACGAGTCCTCAATTCTGCCCTGTCCGTATGAAAAATCAGGTAAGGGCTTTTATAAGATAAAGCCGCCAATTCTGACACGCGCCTGGCCGAAGCCAGGGCCAACAGCATGACCACTTTCCATGTGAGATATTTCAAATCCACAGATTTAAGCGGTTCAAACCAATGTGATTTTAGGAACCCCAAAACTACATTGAGATCCCAAGGTGCCACTGGAGGCACAAAAGGAGGCTGTATATGCAGCACCCCCTTGACAAACGTCTGAACTTCAGGAACTGAAGCCAGTTCTTTCTGGAAGAAAATCGACAGGGCCGAAATCTGAACCTTAATGGATCCTAATTTTAGGCCCATAGACACTCCTGTTTGCAGGAAATGCAGGAATCGACCCAGTTGAAATTCCTCCGTTGGGGCCTTCCTGGCCTCGCACCACGCAACATATTTCCGCCAAATGCGGTGATAATGCTTTGCGGTCACATCCTTCCTGGCTTTGATCAGGGTAGGAATGACTTTTTCCGGAATGCCTTTTTCCTTCAGGATCCGGCGTTCAACCGCCATGCCGTCAAACGCAGCCGCGGTAAGTCTTGGAACAGACAGGGTCCTTGCTGGAGCAGGTCCCTTCTTAGAGGTAGAGGCCACGGGTCCTCTGTGAGCATCTCTTGAAGTTCCGGGTACCAAGTCCTTCTTGGCCAATCCGGAGCCACGAGTATAGTTCTTACTCCTCTCCGTCTTATAATTCTCAGTACCTTGGGTATGAGAGGCAGAGGAGGGAAACACATACACTGGTACACCCATGGTGTTACCAGAGCGTCCACAGCTATTGCCTGAGGGTCCCTTGACCTGGCGCAATACCTGTCCAATTTTTTGTTGAGGCGGGACGCCATTATGTCCACCTTTGGTTTTTTCCAACGGTTTACAATCATGTGGAAGACTTCTGGGTGAAGTCCCCACTCTCTCCCGGGTGGAGGTCGTGCCTGCTGAGGAAGTCTGCTTCCCAGTTGTCCACTCCCGGAATGAACACTGCTGACAGTGCAATCACATGATTTTCCGCCCAGCGAAGAATCCTTGCAGCTTCTGCCATTGCCCTCCTGCTTCTTGTGCCGCCCTGTCTGTTCACGTGGGCGACTGCCGTGATGTTGTCCGACTGGATCAGCACCGGCTGACCTTGAAGCAGAGGTCTTGCTTGGCTTAGGGCATTGTAAATGGACCTCAGCTCCAGGATATTTATGTGAAGTGATGTCTCCAGGCTTGACCACAAGCCCTGGAAATTTCTTCCCTGTGTGACTGCTCCCCAGCCTCGCAGGCTGGCATCCGTGGTCACCAGGACCCAGTCCTGAATGCCGAATCTGCGGCCCTCTAGAAGATGAGCACTCTGCAACCACCACAGGAGAGACACCCTTGTCTTTGGTGACAGGGTTATCCGCTGATGCATCTGAAGATGTGATCCGGACCATTTGTCCAGCAGGTCCCACTGGAAAGTTCTTGCGTGGAATCTGCCGAAAGGGATTGCTTCGTAGGAAGCCACCATTTTTCCCAGGACCCTTGTGCATTGATGCACTGACACTTGGCCTGGTTTTAGGAGGTTTCTGACTAGTTCGGATAACTCCCTGGCTTTCTCCTCCGGGAGAAACACCTTTTTCTGGACTGTGTCCAGGATCATCCCTAGGAATAGAAGACGTGTCGTCGGGATCAGCTGCGATTTTGGAATATTGAGAATCCAACCGTGCTGCCGCAACACTACTTGAGATAGTGCTACCCCGACTACCAATTGTTCCCTGGATCTTGCCCTTATCAGGAGATCGTCCAAGTACGGGATAACTAAAACTCCCTTCCTTCGAAGGAGTATCATCATTTCGGCCATTACCTTGGTAAAGACCCGGGGTGCCGTGGACAAACCAAACGGCAGCGTCTGAAACTGATAGTGACAGTTCTGTACCACAAACCTGAGGTATCCTTGGTGAGAAGGGTAAATTGGGACATGGAGGTAAGCCTCCTTGATGTCCAAAGACACCATATAATCCCCTTCTTCCAAGTTCGCAATCACCGCTCTGAGTGAATCCATCTTGAATTTGAACCTGTGTATGTAAGTGTTCAAGGATTTCAGATTTAAAATAGGTCTCACCGAGCCGTCCGGCTTCGGTACCACAAACAGCGTGGAATAATACCCCTGTCCCTGTTGCAGGAGGGGTATCTTGATTATCACCTGCTGGGAATACAGCTTGTGAATGGCTACCAATACCGCCTCCCTGTCGGAGGGAGACGTCGGTAAAGCAGACTTTAGGGGAGTGCCTGAGTCCGCTTGTAAAGCCCCAGCGTCATGCTGAGGACTTGGCAGAAAACGGGAGAGGGCTTCAGTTCCTGGGAACTGGCTGTTTGCTGCAGCCTTTTTCCTCTCCCTCTGCCACGGGGCAGAAATGAGGAGCCTTTTGCCCGCTTGCCCTTATGGGGCCGAAAGGACTGCGCCTGATAACACGGCGTCTTCTTATGTTGAAAGGCTACCTGGGGTAAAAATGTGGATTTCCCAGCAGTTGCCGTGGCCACCAGGTCTGATAGACCTACCCCAAATAACGCCTCCCCTTTGTAAGGCAATACTTCCATATGCCTTTTGGAATCAGCATCACCTGACCACTGCCTCGTCCATAACCCTCTTCTGGCAGAAATGGACAGCGCACTTACTCTTGATGCCAGTCGGCAAATATCCCTCTGTGCATCACGCACATATAGAAATGCATCTTTCAAATGCTCTATAGTCAGTAATATACTGTCCCTATCTAGGGTATCAATATTGTCAGTCAGGGAATCCGACCAAGCCACCCCAGCACTGCACATCCAGGCTGAGGCGATTGCTGGTCGCAGTATAACACCCGTGTGAGTGTATATACATTTTAGGATATTCTCCTGCTTTCTGTCAGCAGGTTCCTTAAGGGCGGCCCTATCAGGAGACGGTAGTGCCACCTGTTTTGACAAACGTGTGAGCGCTTTATCCACCTTAGGGGGTGTTTCCCAACGTGCCCTATCCTCTGGCGGGAAGGGGTATGATGCTAATAACCTTTTAGGAATTATCAGTTTTTTATCGGGGGAAACCCACGCTTCATCACACACTTCATTTAATTCCTCAGATGCAGGAAAAACTACAGGCAGTTTTTTCTCACCAAACATAATACCCTTTTTAGTGGTACTTGTATTATCAGAAATATGTAAAACATTTTTCATAGCATCAATCATGTAACGTGTGGCCCTACTGGAAGTCACATTCGTCTCTTCATCGTCGACACTGGAGTCGGTATCCGTGTCGGCGTCTGTATCTGCCATCTGAGGTAACGGGCGTTTTAGAGCCCCTGATGGCTTTTGAGACGCCTAGACAGGCACGAGCTGAGTAGCCGGCTGTCTCATGTCATCAACCGTCTTTTGTAAAGAGCTGACACTGTCACGTAATTCCTTCCATAAGCTCAGCCACTCAGGTGTCGACTCCCTAGGGGGTGACATCTCCATTACAGGCAATTGCTCCGCCTCCACACCATTTTCCTCCTCATACATGTCGACACAATCGTACCGACACACAGCACACACACAGGGAATGCTCTGATAGAGGACAGGACCCCACTAGCCCTTTGGGGAGACAGAGGGAGAGTATGCCAGCACACACCAGAGCGCTATATATATACAGGGATAACCTTATAGAAGTGTTTTTCCCCTTATAGCTGCTGTTTTATTTATACTGCGCCTAATTAGTGCCCCCCTCTCTTGTTTTACCCTTTTCTGTAGTGCAGGACTGCAGGGGAGAGTCAGGGAGACGTCCTTCCAGCGAAGCTGTGAGGGAAAATGGCGCCCGTGTGCTGAGGAGATAGGCTCCGCCCCCTTCTCAGCTGACTTTTCTCCCGCTTTTTGCTGTATTCTGACAGGGGTTAAAATACATCCATATAGCCCTGGGGGTTATATGTGATGTATTTTCGCCAGCCAAGGTGTTTCTATTGCTGCTCAGGGCGCCCCCCCCCAGCGCCCTGCACCCTCAGTGACCGGAGTGTGAAGTGTGCCTGAGGAGCAATGGCGCACAGCTGCAGTGCTGTGCGCTACCTTGGTGAAGACTGATGTCTTCTGCCGCCGATTTTCCGGACCTCTTCTTGCTTCTGGCTCTGTAAGGGGGCCGGCGGCGCGGCTCTGGGACCGGACTCCGAGGCTGGGCCTGCGTTCGGTCCCTCTGGAGCTAATGGTGTCCAGTAGCCAAGAAGCCCAAGCTGGCTGCAAGCAGGCAGGTTCGCTTCTTCTCCCCTTAGTCCCTCGATGCAGTGAGCCTGTTGCCAGCAGGTCTCACTGAAAATAAAAAACCTAAAACTAAACTTTTACTAAGAAACTCAGGAGAGCCTCCTAGAATGCACCCTTCTCGGTCGGGCACAAAAATCTAACTGAGGCTTGGAGGAGGGTCATAGGGGGAGGAGCCAGTGCACACCAGGTAGTCCTAAAGCTTTACTTTTGTGCCCAGTCTCCTGCGGAGCCGCTATTCCCCATGGTCCTTACGGAGTTCCCAGCATCCACTAGGACGTCAGAGAAAATACAATATTGCAGAAAACAGCAAATCAAGAGGCAATTAAATTACACAGAAGAAAATGGAACATTTTCAATGAGTCATGTGACACAATTGGGCTTGATTGGTTACTTGATCACATACACTAATCAGCGATAACCTTAAATCCACCTGCCTAATATTGTGTCGTCTCCCTTGTGCCGCCAAAACAGCTCTCACCCGTCGGGATATGGACTCCACAAGACCTCTGAAGGTGTTCTACGGTATCTGGCACTAACACGTTAGCAGCAGATCCTTTAATTTCTATAAATTGCAAGGTGGGGCCTCCATGGCTTGAGCTTGTTTTTCAAGCACATTGGATTTAGATCTGGGGAACTTGCTGGCCAAGTCAACACCTAGAACACTTTGTCATGTTCCTCAAACCATTCCTGAGCAATGTTTGCAGTATAACAGTGTGCATTATCCTGCTGAAAGAGGCCAGAGCCATAAAGGAATACCACTGCCATGAAGGTGTGAACTTTGTCTTCAACAATGTTTAGGTAGGTGGTACGTGCCAAAGACACACCCACATAAATACCAGGACACAACCTTTCCCCATTAGAACATTGCCCAGAGCATCACACTGCATCTGAAGGCTTGCCTTCTTCTCTTAGTGAATCCAGGTGAAATCTCATCCCCAGGTAAACGACGCACACACTCCCAGCTATACACATGATGTAAGAGAAAACGTGATTCATCAGACCAGGCCACCTTCTTCATTTGCTCCATGGTCCAGTTCTGACACTCACATGCCCATTGTATGCACTTTTGGTGGTAGACAGTGGTCAGCATGGGCACTATGACCAGTCTGCAGCTACACAGCAAGCTATGATGCACTGTGTGTTCTGACATCTTTCTATCACAGCCAGTATTAACTTTTTCAGATATTTGTGCTACAGTAGCTCTTCTGTGGTATTGGACCAGATAGGCTAGCCTTCATTCCCCACATACATCAATGAGATACTCTGACCCGGTCATCTAGCCATCACATTTTGGCCATTGTCAAAGTTGCACAGATCCTTATGTTTGCCCTATCTTCCTGCTTCCAAAACATAAACTTCAAGAACCGAGTGTTCACTTGCTCCCTAATATATTGCACCCTTGACAGGTTCAATTGTCATGAGATATAATCAGTGTTATAAACTTAACCTGTCAGTGGTTTTAATGTTATGGCTGTTCGGTGTATAAAAGTTATACTTCGCAATGACTGTGAAAGGTATATCCTTCCATTAGTAGAACACTTTACGAACATTAGAAGTAGGCTTTCATGTAGGTATAAGCACTATTTATCTATGAAATACAAAAAATATTTATCATAATAATGTTGGAGAATATTGAAAAATAGAAAAATTCAACTATCTTTAGAGTCTTTTTAAAGGAGTACAGCTTTCCCTTCACTTACCTACCAGCCGGTCACAACATACAGGAGAAAGTTCATGCTTGGCGGCAATTAAGCAGAGAACAGAAACGGAAAGGTGGGAAAGAGAGTTGATTAGATAGGTTGGGATAAAAGATGAGGAGGAGTGAATGGCAAGAAGGGGGGAAGAGTTTTATTTTTATTTTTTTAATAAGCTCCTTTTGCTACAGAAAGTCTTGGTGATGCCTACAGTAATCACAGAATGTGCAATATGAAAATGCATTAAATACACTATACGGAGGCTATAACATTTCACAGGAGCTGCTCAGCTTGTGTTCCATCAATGCAGTTAGTGAAGCATCAATTAACAAAGACAAGAAGCTACAGAAAAAAATAAAATCATTACGATTTTTGTTCTGACAGACATTCATGCAGAGTCTAAAATCTCATAATTGTGTTAGTGAAAATAATATATTTAGAAAATAAGATTACTAGTTACCTGCACAAGGATTCTTGGCCTTTGAGGAGATGGGAAGGGAATATTGTGCATGAAGTGTGATAAATGTCTAATAAAGCAAGAAGGAAAAAAACAAATTGTAACCACTATAGAACCGTCCGATATACTAAAGAAATATAGCTACAGGAATAGACAGCAGATAATAACCATTTGGCCCATCTAGTCCCCCCTTTTTTTACCTTTTGGTAATCTCAACCCTATTTGATTCTTAGTTCTTTGTAAGGATATCCTGGGTGTGGTTCGTTTTATCGACAGTATCTAGGTCGACAATGTTTAGGTCGACCACTATAGGTCGACAGTCACTAGGTCGACATGGATGGAAGGTCGACAGGGTTTCTAGGTCGACATGTGCTAGGTCGACAGGTCTAAAGGTCGACATGAGGATTTTTTATTTTTTTTGGTGTCGTTTTCTTCGTAAAGTGACCGGGATCCCAAATTAGTGCACCGCTTCGCTCGCCATGCTTCGGGCATGGTGCCTTCGCTCCGCTACCGCTTCGCTCGGCACACTTAACCGTTCCAATCGTAATCCACGTGGATCGTTAAGTATGAAAAAATCCCCCCCCCAAAAAAAATGTGAAAAACTCATGTCGACCTTTAGCCCTGTCGACCTAGCACATGTCGACCTAGAAACCCTGTCGACCTAGTGACTGTCGACCTATAGTGGTCGACCTAAACATTGTCGACCTAGACACTGTCGATCTTCAGACCGGATCCCGGATATCCTTATGTCTATCCTATGCATGTTTAAATTGCTCTACTGTCTTAGACTCTACCACATCTGATGGGAGGCTATTCCACTTATCCACTACCCTTTCTGTGAAGTAATTTTTCTCAAGTTTCCCCTGAACATACCTCCCTGCAATTTCAGAGCTGTTCTAGTACTCCTCTTCCTTTAAAGAATGTCTCCCTATACCTTGTTAAAACCCTTGGTATATTTGAAAGTCTCTATCATGTTCCACCTTTCCCTTCTCTGCACCAAACTATACATAGTCTTTCCTGCATCATTTTAGTTATCTTTTTTGTACAATCTCTAATGTATTAATATCCTTCTGAAGATATGTCTTCCAGAACTGAACACAGTATTCTACATGAGGCCGTACCAATGACCTTTACAGTGGCATTATTACTTATTTTTTCCTGCTACTGATTCCTCTCCCTATGCAACCAAGGGTATGGGTTGTTGGGTCGACTCAACTTAGGTTGACAGCCATTAGGTCGACCACTGAAGGTCAACATGCATTAGGTTGACAGGGGCAATAGGTCGACAGGTCAAAAGGTCGACAGGTCAAAAAAATCGACAGGTCAAACGGTCGACATGGGTTTTTGGACTGTTTTTGGTGTGGTCTTCTTCGTAAAGTGATGGGAAACCCTAATTAGTGCACACTGTCCCCTCGCATGGCTCGCGGCTAAAGCGGTGCTCGGCACAGGTTACCGTTCCCAACTGTAGTCCACGTGAATCGTAAAGTATGAAAAAGTCCAAAAAAATGAAGATAAATTTGAAAAACTCATGTCGACCTTTTGACCTATTACACGTCGACCTAATGGCCATGTCGACCTAGTGTCCCTGTCGACCAAATGCATGTCGACCTTTAGTGGTCGACCAAATGACTGTGGACCTAAGTTGTGTCGACCTAACGACCGTATCCCGCAACCAAGCATCTGACTAGCCTTCCTCATTGCTTTGTTACATTGCTTACCTGTCTTTAAGTCATCTGAAATGGTGACTCCTAGATCTTTTTCCTCCTCAGTAGTTTCCATTCTAGTGCCATTGATACTATATTTAGCCTTTGGGTTTTTGAGACCTCAGTGCATGGTTTTGCATTTTTTGGCATTAAACTGTAGCTGCCACATTCTTGCCTATTCCTCTAGTCTACCTAGATCCTCAATCATTTGTTTCACCCCTCCTTATGTGTCTATAATCAGGAGTTTTCTAATATGCAAAAGAAACTATAGAACTGGGCCTATTCTCCGTGCACTGTGTCATGCTGTCCTTAGTATTTGAAAAGTACATTTCACAGTACATAAAAACAGACAATCAAATACTTTTTATTTGGCTTGTATGCCATGATAAGCAATTTGGCTACTGACAGTCACAAAGTTGCGTAACCTAACACTGTATACTAACAGAATGCAGACTATGCACTATCAATTATAAAAAATTATGTACATACTTTTCAATGGGAAGTGTGTGTGGACCGGAGACTGAGAGCTTGTAGATGAACATCAAGAATTTACGGAAGGTTTCAAAAAAAGGCCAGTGGGAGAGCAGGCATATGCACTTGTTGGTGTTGATAATTTTGGAGGTCATCACTTTTTTCTCTACGGCTGTAATGAGCCCTAGCTGTATCATCTGCTTCTCTGACAGCATTTCTCTGGGATATGGTTCATAGAATTGGATAGCAGCACCATATACCTAGTGTAAGAGAGCAAGTCAGTTAGACAAGGGGAAAGCTTGATCTTTAAATTTAACTGGCCAAACCCTGCTTGTTATATAGACAGTTCTGCTATCAGCTATTTTAAATTCAAGGCTTCATCATTTGATTCAGCTGCGATATGAAATCATATTGTTACTGTTAAGAGACCGTATTTGCATGGTTATCATATATGCAATCAGTAAATAATAAGAATTTACTCACCGGTAATTCTATTTCTCGTAGTCCGTAGTGGATGCTGGGGACTCCGTCAGGACCATGGGGAATAGCGGCTCCGCAGGAGACAGGGCACAAAATTTAAAAGTTTGACCACTAGGTGGTGTGCACTGGCTCCTCCCCCTATGACCCTCCTCCAAGCCTCAGTTAGGATACTGTGCCCGGACGAGCGTACACAATAAGGAAGGATATTGAATCCCGGGTAAGACTCATACCAGCCACACCAATCACACTGTACAACTTATGATAACCGAAAAGAGCCTCTTAAACGAAGGCTCACAACAATAATAACCCGATTTTTGTAACAAATACTATGTACAAGTATTGCAGACAATCCGCACTTGGGATGGGCGCCCAGCATCCACTACGGACTACGAGAAATAGAATTACCGGTGAGTAAATTCTTATTTTCTCTGACGTCCTAAGTGGATGCTGGGGACTCCGTCAGGACCATGGGGATTATACCAAAGCTCCCAAACGGGCGGGAGAGTGCGGATGACTCTGCAGCACCGAATGAGAGAACTCCAGGTCCTCCTTAGCCAGGGTATCAAATTTGTAGAATTTTACAAACGTGTTCTCCCCTGACCACGTAGCTGCTCGGCAGAGTTGTAATGCCAAGACCCCTTGGGCAGCCACCCAAGATGAGCCCACCTTCCTTGTGGAGTGGGCATTGACAGATTTAGGCTGTGGCAGGCCTGCCACAGAATGTGCAAGTTGAATTGTGCTACAAATCCAACGAGCAATCGTCTGCTTAGACGCAGGAGCACCCAGCTTGTTGGGTGCATACAGTATAAACAGCGAGTCAGACTTCCTGACTCCAGCCGTCCTTGAAATATATATTTTTAATGCTCTGACAACGTCCAGCAACTTGGAGTCCTCCAAATCGCTAGTAGCCGCAGGCACCACAATAGGCTGGTTCAGGTGAAACGCTGATACCACCTTAGGGAGAAACTGAGGACGCGTCCGCAGTTCTGCCCTGTCCGAATGGAAAATCAGATATGGGCTTTTGTACGATAAAGCCGCCAATTCTGACACTCTCCTGGCCGAAGCCAGGGCCAGTAGCATGGTTACTTTCCATGTAAGATATTTCAAATCCACCGATTTGAGTGGCTCAAACCAATGGGATTTGAGAAAATTCAAAACTACATTGAGATCCCACGGTGCCACTGGAGGCACAATCGGGGGCTGTATATGTAGTACTCCTTTTACAAAAGTCTGGACTTCAGGAACTGAAGCCAATTCTTTCTGGAAGAAAATCGAGAGGGCCGAAATTTGAACCTTAATGGACCCCAATTTGAGGCCCATAGACAATCCTGTTTGCAGGAAATGTAGGAATCGACCCAGTTGAAATTCCTCCGTCGGGGCCCTCCTGGCCTCACACCACGCAACATATTTTCTCCAAATGCGGTGATACTGTTGTGCAGTCACCTCCTTCCTGGCTTTGACCAGGGTAGGGATGACCTCTTCCGGAATGCCTTTTTCCCTTAGGATCCGGCGTTCAACCGCCATGCCGTCAAACGCAGCCACGGTAAGTCTTGGAATAGACACGGTCCCTGCTGAAGCAGGTCCCTTCTTAGAGGTAGAGGCCACGGATCTTCCGTGAGCATCTCCTGAAGTTCCGGGTACCAAGTCCTTCTTGGCCAGTCCGGAGCCACGAGTATCGTTCTTACTCCCCTTTGCCGTATAATTCTCAGTACCTTGGGTATGAGAGGCAGAGGAGGGAACACATACACTGACTGGTACACCCATGGTGTTACCAGAGCGTCCACAGCTATTGCCTGAGGGTCTCTTGACCTGGCGCAATACCTGTCCAGTTTTTTGTTGAGGCGGGACGCCATCATGTCCACCATTGGTCTTTCCCAATGGACCACAATCATGTGGAAGACTTCTGGATGAAGTCCTCACTCTCCCGGGTGAAGATCGTGTCTGCTGAGGAAGTCTGCTTCCCAGTTGTCCACTCCCGGGATGAACACTGCTGACAGTGCTATCACATGATTTTCTGCCCAGCGAAGAATCCTTGCAGCTTCTGCCATTGCCCTCCTGCTTCTTGTGCCGCCCTGTCTGTTCACGTGGGCGACTGCCGTGATGTTGTCCGACTGGATCAACACCGGCTGACCCTGAAGCAGAGGTTTTGCCAGGCTTAGAGCATTGTAAATTGCTCTTAGTTCCAGTATATTTATGTGAAGAGACGTTTCCAGGCTTGACCACAAGCCCTGGAAGTTTCTTCCCTGTGTGACCGCTCCCCAGCCTCTCAGGCTGGCATCCGTGGTCACTAGGACCCAGTTCTGTATGCCGAATCTGCGGCCCTCTAACAGATGAGCACTCTGCAACCACCATAGCAGAGACACCCTTGTCCTTGTCGACAAATTTATCCGCTGATGCATCTGCAGATGCGATCCGGACCATTTGTCCAGTAGATCCCACTGAAAAATTCGTGCATGGAATCTGCCGAATGGAATCGCTTCGTAAGAAGCCACCATTTTTCCCAGGACTCTTGTGCATTGATGCACAGACACTTTCCCTGGTTTTAGGAGGTTCCTGACGAGTTCGGATAACTCCCTGGCTTTCTCCTCCGGAAGAAATACCTTTTTCTGAACAGTGTCCAGAATCATCCCTAGGAACAGCAGACGTGTCGTCGGGATCAGTTGGGATTTTGGAAAATTCAGAATCCACCCGTGCTGTTGGAGCACTACTTGGGTTAGTGCTACTCCGACCTCCAGCTGTTCTCTGGACCTTGCCCTTATCAGGAGATCGTCCAAGTAAGGGATAATTAATACGCCTTTTCTTCGAAGAAGGATCATCATTTCGGCCATTACCTTGGTAAAGACCCGGGGTGCCGTGGACAATCCAAACGGCAGCGTCTGAAACTGATAATGATAGTTTTGTACCACGAACCTGAGGTACCCTTGGTGTGAAGGGCAAATTGGAACATGAAGGTAAGCATCCTTGATGTCCAAGGACACCATAAAATCCCCTTCTTCCAGATTCGCTATCACTGCTCTGAGTGACTCCATCTTGAACTTGAATTTTTGTATGTACAGGTTCAGAGATTTTAGATTTAGAATAGGTCTTACCGAGCCGTCCGGCTTCGGTACCACAAATAGCGTGGAGTAATACCCCTTTCCCTGTTGTAAAAGGGGTACCTTGACTATCACCTGCTGAGAATACAGCTTGTGAATGGCTTCCAATACCGTCGCCCTGTCGGAGGGAGACGTTGGCAAAGCAGACTTTAGGAACCGGCGAGGGGGAGACTTCTCGAATTCCAACCTGTAACCCTGAGATACTACCTGCAGGATCCAGGGGTCCACCTTCGAGTGAGCCCACTGTGCGCTGAAATTCTTGAGGCGACCCCCCACCGCCCCTGAGTCCGCTTGTAAGGTCCCAGCGTCATGCTGAGGCCTTTGCAGAAGCCGGGGAGGGCTTCTGGTCCTGGGAAGGAGCTGCTTGCTGCAGTCTCTTACCCTTTCCTTTGCCTCGGGGCAAATATGAATGTCCTTTTGCCCGCTTGTTCTTATAAGAACGAAAGGACTGCGGCTGAAAAGACTGTCTTTTTCTGCTGGGAGGTGACCTGAGGTAAAAAGGTGGATTTCCCGGCTGTTGCCGTGGCCACCAAATCCGATAGACCGACCCCAAATAATTCCTCCCCCTTATACGGCAATACTTCCATATGCCGTTTGGAATCCGCATCACCTGACCACTGTCGCGTCCATAAACTTCTTCTGGCAGATATGGACATCGCACTTACTCTTGATGCCAGAGTGCAAATATCTCTCTGTGCATCTCGCATATAAAGAAATGCATCCTTTAAATGCTCTAAAGTCAATAAAATACTGTCCCTATCCAGGGTATCAATATTTTCAGTCAGTGACTCCGACCAAGCCACCCCAGCACTGCACATCCAGGCTGAGGCGATTGCTGGTCGCAGTATAACACCCGTATGTGTGTATATACTTTTTAGTGTATTCTCCAGCCTCCTATCAGCTGGATCCTTGAGGGCGGCCGTCTCTGGAGACTGTAACGCCACTTGTTTTGATAAGCGTGTGAGCACCTTATCTACCCTAGGGGGTGTTTCCCAGCGCGCCCTAACCTCTGGCGGGAAAGGGTATAATGCCAATAACTTCTTTGAAATTAGCAGTTTTCTATCGGGGGTAACCCACGCTTCATCACACACTTCATTCAACTCCTCTGATTCAGGAAAAACTACAGGTAGTTTTTTCACACCCCACATAATACCCCTTTTTGTGGTACTTGCAGTATCAGAGATATGCAAAGCCTCCTTCATTGCCGTGATCATATAACGTGTGGCCCTACTGGAAAATACGTTTGTTTCTTCACCGTCGACACTGGATTCGGTGTCTGTGTCGACCGACTGAGGTAAAGGGCGTTTTACAGCCCCTGACGGTGTTTGAGACGCCTGGACAGGTACTAACTGGTTTGCCGGCCGTCTCATGTCGTCAACCGACTTTTGCAGCGTGCTGACACTATCACGTAATTCCATAAACAAAGCCATCCATTCCGGTGTCGACGCCCTAGGGGGTGACATCACCATTACAGGCAATTGCTCCGCCTCCACGCCAACATCGTCCTCATACATGTCGACACACGCGTACCGACACACAGCAGACACACAGGGAATGCTCTGATAGAAGACAGGACCCCACTAGCCCTTTGGGGAGACAGAGGGAGAGTTTGCCAGCACACACCCAAGCGCTATAAATATATAGGGACAACCTTAAATAAGTGTGTTCCCCTTATAGCAGCTTAAATATTATTAATATCGCCAAATAAGTGCCCCCCCTCTCTGTTTTTACCCTGTTTCTGTAGTGCAGTGCAGGGGAGAGCCTGGGAGCCTTCCTAGCAGCGGAGCTGTGTAGGAAAATGGCGCTGTGTGCTGAGGAGAATAGGCCCCGCCCCCTTTTCGGCGGGCTTCTTCTCCCGGTTTTTCTGAAAACCTGGCAGGGGTTAAATACATCCATATAGCCCCAGGGGCTATATGTGATGTATTTTAGCCAGAATAGGTACTTTTCATGGCTGCCCAGGGCGCCCCCCCCCCAGCGCCCTGCACCCTCAGTGACCGTTGGTGTGAAGTGTGCCGAGAGCAATGGCGCACAGCTGCAGTGCTGTGCGCTACCTCATGAAGACTGAGAAGTCTTCAGCCGCCGGTTTCTGGACCTCTTCTCGGCATCTGCAAGGGGGTCGGCGGCGCGGCTCCGGTGACCCATCCAGGCTGTACCTGTGATCGTCCCTCTGGAGCTAGTGTCCAGTAGCCTAAGAAGCCAATCCATCCTGCACGCAGGTGAGTTCACTTCTTCTCCCCTAAGTCGCTCGTTGCAGTGAGCCTGTTGCCAGCAGGACTCACTGAAAATAAAAAACCTAACAAAACTTTTTCTAAGCAGCTCTTTAGGAGAGCCACCTAGATTGCACCCTGCTCGGACGGGCACAAAAACCTAACTGAGGCTTGGAGGAGGGTCATAGGGGGAGGAGCCAGTGCACACCACCTAGTGGTCAAACTTTTAAATTTTGTGCCCTGTCTCCTGCGGAGCCGCTATTCCCCATGGTCCTGACGGAGTCCCCAGCATCCACTTAGGACGTCAGAGAAACATAGTACAATTGAGCAAATCATATATTTGAGAACCCCATAGGGTTGCAAGCATTTTTGAGAGAAAGGGATGCGAATCAGCCAGGCAAAATATGCGAATTGGGCTGTCACAGCTGGCGTTTAACCTCAACGGCAATTGCAATTTACCCCTTTCCCTACATTTTAAAACCACTCCTAAAGCTCCTTGATAGTTATCCTCCAAGGTATAAAAAAATTCTCTCTGCACTGGTATATATTAATAGCTATATTGAAAGTATAGTCAAATTGATTTATTTTTTTAGGAGTATGATCACTGGCACTGGGTCAAGGTAATCCAACATGTGACCGAATTTGAGATTGTACAGAAGCGTATACTTTTAATTTGTTTTTAAATAATTTGTTTTAAATATTTTGTTGAAATTCAAGTTTCTTTAGACATAGGCTTCCAAATTGCACTGGAAACTGATGAAGATTTGGTTATTCACTAACCAGAACGGTAAGCACCATTTATCACAACCTTTTAGGACAATATTGTTTCCCTATTCCTGTTAGTTTCTTTTAATGTGTTTTGGACTCTATCTTTTTTATTTATTTTTTTGTACATTGTAGAAATTTTTTATTTTTTTTTAACATGACAATTACATTTTATAGTATCTGATTCTAAAAACAATCTCACAAATCAATTAGATGCACTATCAATATGATTCTTTATATATATAAACTAGCATTTGTACACAGCTTTGCTCACGTGGATGTCTGTTGCTCAGAAGAACTAATTTTACAGTAGTGCCAATCCGTTGCTACTTAACCTTATACCGAAAGGTTGCAAATAAGATGACCATCTGTTAAAATATACACAGGCAACCCTTACAATTATGTTACACACACACACATATTACTTCTCTAATTTCATTGTGGGAAGTGCACAGGAGAAAAGTCCAGATCATCAGTGGGGTATCCCAAAATGCAGAAGCACACATAGTATAAGGCTGAATGAACCTGTCTCCACCCCTTTAATATATTTTATATGAGTTTTCTTTTACATCGGTGAATACAGAAGATTCTTAGACTCATTCTCTTATCTCGGGTACCAGGAAACCCCTGCATACTGTTGGTAGTAATGTTTGAGTATTAATATAAATTCTGTGCTCACTGTTCAACAAACATGGGAGAAATCTGATCTCTCGGTGAACCCGGCTCACAAAAATACAATTTTGGCCCTAGTAAGCTAATTTGCAGAATAGATTTTACTACAAAATTTACCTAAATTGTTTTTCCTGTATGTCAACTTAAAAAAAAAAAAAGGGGGAAATGTTTTTTAAAAGTTGCAAAACTTTATTTTTAGTGCAAGTTTGCAACAGTATAGAACACAGGTTACATATACCTTGTCAGCATTGGAGCCAGTGAGGACAAATGTGGAAAAGACAGGAAGCGGGTACTTGATTTGAGGGGCCCAGCACTCAATGTTTGCTCCCATTGGAAGACAGAAGAGAGGCACAGACTCGGGAAGTGGGAATGACTCGTAATCTTCTTCTGGATATCTAAAAATCATATCTGCAGGAATAAAAACACGAACCAAAGAGATACGTTATTGCACAAACTACATGAATGAAGTCTCCTTCTCAAATAAGCTGGGCAGCAAAAGAAAAAGATACTACAGTAACTTCGAAAGAGTGCACAATCTCATAGATTTAACTTGGTAAAAATTGATAAGTTATATAAACAAGCAGCAAATATAGTATTCCATTACATTGTTTTATGCTTCTCTGAGGCAATACTGGCAGAAAAATACTTCTGCCAAACAGTATAATTGGGATTGACGAAAATACGTATATATACACAGAAAAAGGGGAAATAATAAAAATTAATAAAAAGGAAAAATATAAACACAAAATTCTCAAATGCATGGTTTAAGACAGTTTGGATGCAGAGTACAATGCCTCCAAATGTACAGTAACAAATCTCCCACTGCTACAAATTATGGGGTATATGCAATTAGCGGCGAATCGCTGCAATTTTTCGGCCGTTTTTCAATTCGAAACAATTCGACAGTCTAATTTCGGCAAGTGGGTGACGAAATTGACCATATGCAATAAAAAACGGATCCGACAGTCACGCTGACGAAAAACGTCCGATTTGACGGATTTTGTTCCGATTTTTTTAAAACGGGTAAAAACGGGAAAAAACACGGAAAAAAATGGCGTGGGGTCCCCCCCTCCAAAGCATAACCAGCCTCGAGCTCTTCGAGCTGGTCCTGGTTCTAAAAATCCGGGGGGGAAAATGGACAGGGGAGTCCCTCGTATTTTTAAAACCAGCACCGGGCTCTGCGCCTGGTGCTGGTGCAAAAAATACAGGGGACAAAAAGAGTAGGGGTCCCCCGTATTTTTTACACCAGCATCGGGCTCCACTAGCTGGACAGATAATGCCACAGCCGGGGGTCACTTTTATACAGCGCCCTGCGGCCGTGGCATTAAATATCCAACTATCACCCCTGGCCGGGGGACCCTGGGGGAGTGGGGACCCCTTCAATCAAGGGGTCGTCCCCCCCAGCCACCCAAGGGCCAGGGGTGAAGCCCGAGGCTGTCCCCCCCATCCAAGGGCTGCGGATGGGGGGCTGATAGCCTTGAGAAAATGACAAGAATATTGTTTTTTCCTGTAGTACTACAAGTCCCAGCAAGCCTCCCCCGCAAGCTGGTACTTGGAGAACCACAAGTACCAGCATGCGGGAGAAAAACAGGCCCGCTGGTACCTGTACTACTACTGGAAAAAAATACCCAAATAAAAACAGGAGACACACACCTTGAGAGTAAAACTTTATTGCACACCTGCCGACACACACATACTTACCTATGTTGACCCGCCGACTGCCACGTCTCCTGATCCGACGATCCGGGGTACCTGTGAACAAAATTATACTCACCTCAATCCAGTGTCCAGATATAAATCCTCGTACTCGGCAAAACAAATAAACGAACACCCGTACCAGCGGACTGAAAGGGGTCCCATGTTTTCACATGTGGGTCCCATGTTTTCCCCGAATGCCGGGACCCCACGTGACTCCTGTCACTTCGTTGCACTCACCTGATTGGCTGTATGCGCGTGTGACCTCAGACAGCGCATCGCAAAGCCTCTCCATTACTTTCAATGGTGGGTACTTTGCCATCAGCGGTGGGGTTACCCGCGGTCAGCCGCTGACCGCGGGTGACCTCACCGCTGACGCAAAGTTCCCACCATTGAGTATAATGGAGAGGCTTTGCGATGCGCTGTCTGACAGCTCAGACGTGCAGCCAATCAGCAGAGTGCCAGGACGTTGCGCTCGCTGATTGGCTTAAGAGACCATTCTGTGACAGCAGTCACGGGGGGGGGGGGGGGGGGGGGGGTCTCTGCATTCGGGGAAAGGGGTTCCATGTGTAAACATGGGACCCCTTTCAGCCCGCTGGTACGGGTGTTCGTTTATTTGTTTTGCCAAGTACGAGGATTTATATCTGGACACTGGATTGAGGTGAGTATAATTATCTTTTATTTTCAGGTACCCGTGGATTCTACTTGGAGAAGAGGACCGACTGCTTCGTGTCAACATAGGTAAGTATGTGTGTGTCGGCAGGTGTGCAATAAAGTTTTACTCTCAAGGTGTGTCTCCTGTTTTTATTTGGGTATTTTTTTTCCAGTAGTACTACAGGTACCAGCGGGCCCGTTTTTCTCCCGCATGCTGGTACTTGTGGTTCTCCAAGTACCAGCTTGCGGGGGAGGCTTGCTGGGACTTGTAGTACTACAGGAAAAAACAATATTCTTGTCATTTTCTCAAGGCTATCAGCCCCCCATCCGCAGCCCTTGGATGGGGGGGGACAGCCTCGGGCTTCACCCCTGGCCCTTGGGTGGCTGGGGGGGACCCCTTGATTGAAGGGGTCCCCACTCCCCCAGGGTACCCCGGCCAGGGGTGATAGTTGGATATTTAATGCCACGGCCGCAGGGCGCTGTATAAAAGTGACCCCCGGCTGTGGCATTATCTGTCCAGCTAGTGGAGCCCGATGCTGGTGTAAAAAATACGGGGGACCCCTACTCTTTGTCCCCCGTATTTTTTGCACCAGCACCAGAGCCCGGTGCTGGTTTTAAAAATACTGGGGATCCCCTGTCCATTTTCCCCCCGGATTTTTAGAACCAGGACCGGCTCGAAGAGCCCGAGGCTGGTTATGCTTTGGAGGGGGGACCCCACGCCATTTTTTTCCGGGATTTTACCATTCCATCTAAAAAAATATATATATATATTTTTAAAAATATATAAATAATACTTGTGCTTCCCAAAAAGACAAACCAAGTACCGAATCCCTTCTAATATAAATAGATATGCTATTACCAATAAAAAAAACAGCAAAAAAAACATGTTTTAAATTTTTTTTATTAGATTCACCCACCAAAGTGTGGCGGATTGAAAATGACGAATTTACTGTCTAAAAGCACTGTTGTCGAATTTCCAAACTTCAATTGAATATACTTTTGTCGAATTGCCGCATTTGTACCATTGCAGAAAAGTCGAATTTGACAAATGTCGAATTTCAAAAAGTCGAATTTTGAAAGTCCGTTTTTTTGACGGAAAGTACTGAATTGCATTGTCGATTTTTTTTTTTGGGGGGCGAAAAAGTCCAGTTTTTCGACAATTTCGGGAATTCGACCGCAATTACATATACCCCTAAGTGTCTCCGAAGACTGCACTCCCTCACCTCATCAAAGCAGTTTCATTTCAATATCCAGCACTTTGTATTGCCTCATTACATTGTGTAAATATACAGTATCTATAGAGGCTTGGCTTTCCAGTTGCCTTTCAAAGCACTGGATAACACAAAAAGGTGAAGTACAAGATACACAACGTAGTGGCAAATAAAATCCACAGATTATAATAGGATTTTAATACCTACCGGCAAATCCTTTTCTCTTAGTCCGTAGAGGATGCTGGGGACTTCCGTAAGGACCATGGGGTATAGACGGGATCCGCAGGAGACATGGGCACACTATAAGACTTTGAATGGGTGTGAACTGGTTCCTCCCTCTATGCCCCTCCCTCAGACCTCAGTTAGAAAACTGTGCCCAGGGAGACGGACATTTCGAGGAAAGAATTTATTGTTTAAACACGGTGAGTGTCAAACCAGCTCACACCACGAACATATCGCAGAACGTGGCATTCAATAGAATACCAGCCAACGGCATGAACAATACACAGCCACATGCTGAGAGAATATGTAACACAACCAGTGTGTCAACACCACCAATAATAAGACACCGCTTGCCATGTCATGCACAACGTCAGCAACAGCCTGACAGAAAAGAAACACCACAAGAGTGTAACCATAACCAATAACTGCAGATACAGTACGCACTGGGACGGGCGCCCAGCATCCTCTACGGACTAAGAGAAAAGGATTTACCGGTAGGTATTAAAATCCTATTTTCTCATATGTCCTAGAGGATGCTGGGGACTTCCGTAAGGACCATGGGGTTTATACCAAAGCTCCAGACCGGGTGGGAGAGTGCGGACGACTCTGCAGCACAGATTGAGCAAAACATGAGGTCCCCAGCAGCCAGGGTTTCAAACTTGTAGAGCTTACCAAAAGTGTTTGAACCCGATCAAGTATCCGCTCGGCAAAGTGGAACCGCCGAGACTCCTTGGGCATCCGCCCAAGAAGAGCCCATCTTCCTAGTAGAATGGGCCTCCACGGACTTTGGCAATGGCAATCCAGCCGTAGAACTAGCACGCCGAATCTTATCACAGATCCAGCGTTTAACAACTGCATAGACGCAGGCGCCCCAATCATGCTGGGAGCATACCGGACAAACAGAGGCTCTGTTTCCCCAATCTGAGCCAATTTGGAGACATAAATATTCAAGGCCCTGACTACATCGAGAGACTTTGAATCAGCCAATGCTTAAGTAACCACAGGCATCAATATAGGCTGTTTCTGCAAAACACCGAAGCCACTTTTGGCAGAACTATTATCCAAATTCTCAATTCCGCTCTATCCACATGGAAGATCAAATAGGGGCTCATGTGCGACAAAGCCGCTACTTCCGATACCCGCCATGCGGACGCCAAGGCCAATAGCATGACCACTTTCCAAGAGAGAAATTCTAACACAACCTTTCATAAAGGTTCCAAGCAGTGTGACACGAGAAAAACGCAAGACCACGTCAAGGTCCCACGGTGCCAATGGGGCACAAATGGAGGATGGATGTGCATTACTCCTTTCACGCAAAAATCAACTTACGGAAAGGTGGCCAATCCTTTTTTTTTCTTTTCTCTTTGAAAGAAAATTTACAAGGCCAACACTGCACTGAAATGGCGCCTAACTTTAGGCCTGCATCCACACCTGCCTGCAAAAAACGGAGAAGAACGACCCAGCTGAAAGTCTCCCGTAGGAACCTTCTTGGATTCACACCAAGACACATATATACGCCAAATACGGTGGCAAGGCTTTGCCGTTACTTCTTTTCTAGCCTGAAGAAGTGTGAAAATGACTTCACTGGGAATACCCTTTCGGGCTATGATATGGCGTTCAACCGCCACGCCGTCAAACACAGCCGCAGTAAGTCTTGATACACACCCTGATCTTGCTGTAACCGTTCATCATGTAGAGGAAGAAGCCAGGGATCTTCTATGAGTAAATCTTTAAGAACTGGATACCAAGCCCTCCTTGGCTAGAGCGGAACAATGAGGATCGCCTGAACCTTTGTTCTTCTTACGTTTATCACCTTCAGAAAGAGTGAAAGCGGAGGGGACACATAGACCGACTGAAAACACCCAAGGTGTCACGAGGGCGTCCACTGCTATAGCTTGAGTGTCCCTTGACCTGGAACCATATCCCTAAGGTCTCTCATTGAGGCGAGACGCCAACATGTCCAATTGAGCCACTCCCCAAAAACTTGTCACTTCTGTGAAAACTTCTCGACGACGACTGTAATTCTTCCGGATGGAGATCGCGTCTGCAGAGGAAATCTATTTCTCCGTCGTTCACATACGGAACGAAGACTGCTAAAATAGCGTTTACCAGTCTTTCCACCCAGCGGAAAACTTTTGCGGCTTCTGCCCTTGCGGCTTTGCTCCTTGTTCCACCCTAGCGGCTCACTTACACCACTGCTGTCAAGTCGTCTGACAGAATCAAGCCGGCAGATCACGAAGAATATGTTCGTTGAAAATAGCTCTTAATTCAAGAAAACTTACTGCAGACAAGCTTCCCAGCTTGACCTTTTCCTCTGGAAATACTTCCCTTGCAAGAACTGCTCCCCAGCCTCGGAGATCTGCATGCATGGACACTAGGATCTAATCCTGGGTCCCGAACCTTCGTCCCTCTCGGAGGTGAGAACTGAGCAGACACCTCAGGAGCGATATCCTGGCCATTGGGATTATATTCCGGTACATGTGCAGGTGAGACCCGGACCACAATTTCAACTGGTCCCGTGAAAACCACTCTGGCATTTGACCTGCTCACCGAAAAGGCCTCTTAGGCCGCACCCATCTTCATCAACGGAACATATCCATGGATTGTCACTGCAAATCTGATCCGACTCCGGATCCTCAGACCTCGTTCCATAGGAAAAGACAGAACCTCAACCGTTCAGTATCTACTCTGACACCCACCTCCGACATCTGCGTCGTTGGGAACAACATCCATTCTCTGTGTTGGAGAACAGTCAGAGAAAAACAACAACCACTTGTTTCTTGACCTCGCCTTAATCAGGAGAGTGTCTCAGTACAGAATAACAATGGCTCTTACTATTGAAAGAATACCATCCTACTGCCATCACACCAGTGAAATGGACAATCTTGGATATCAACCCAGGTAAGCTGAATGCGGAGAAAAACGCATTTAAACCCTTTTCTACCTCTACGTGCTGGAGCTCCCTGGCCTGAGAGATTCCATCCTGTATTTTTTTTTATTTTTTTTTTAACAGGGACAGCAGGACAATGCCCTGAACCAGACTCAACTCTGGTATGGCGTCGCGTACTACCTCCCCTTCCAGAGGGGAATCGGTAAAATCTATTTGAAAAATCAGTGAGGGGAATCATCTGTAAACTCCAGTATGTCCCCCTATGGATTCTATTGTTAACTCACAGGCCCAAGTCCATTCCCGGACCGACTGAAGAGTATTAGACGAGTTCCAACCGGTGTGGGCTCCAGCCAGGTAAACCCAGCGACATGCGGTGAATGTGGTAGAAACAGAAAACGACATCCGCTTCTGCGAACCTAACAAGGCTGCAGAACTCTTACCTTTTCACCTTCCACTATCTGCACAGAAAGGGAAAAGAGAACGGTATCGAACCGGTTAAAATAACTGCATCCCACAACAGAATGCGTCAACAACCGTTGTGAGGGAATCGAACTCACGAAGGGAGACTTACCAGTGGTATCCGCCAAGATCGACTTAACTGAGGCATCCCCAAACAGCGGTACACCGTCCCAGGGAAAAACTCCAGTATCTCTCGAAGTCAGCCTCAGCATTTCCTGCCATGTTATAGAGAAGACTCAACATAAGAAACCTCCCCACTCTCTTTAGGGTAATACTATTGGATGCTTTTCCGAATATAAACACTCCCCCATGTGCATGTAATGCAAATAACTCCAAAGCATAGAAATAAAATATCACTAGGCTTCCTGTGTACGATCCTTTGTGACAGGGCCCCGTGTCGACCAGGAGTTGACTTTCACAGTATTCTATCTTCAGCGGGAAAAGAATAAACATTCGGACTCCTTGTGAGGATCTGCTCGTCACGGCCGACCTAGAGCTTTATCATGCGACCAGCACATGAGAAAGAATACTTTTACTACAGCATTCATTATAAATCATAATGTAATACACACATATCATATATATATATATATATATATATATATATATATATATATTTATTTATATATTTATAATAAGATTTTACTCACCGGTAAATCCATTTCTCGTAGTCCGTAGTGAATGCTGGGGACTCCGTAAGGACCATGGGGAATAGCGGCTCCGCAGGAGACTGGGCACAGCTAAGAAAGATTTAGGACTACCTGGTGTGCACTGGCTCCTCCCACTATGACCCTCCTCCAGACTTCAGTAAGGATACTGTGCCCGGAAGAGCTGACACAATAAGGAAGGATTTTAAATCCCGGGTAAGACTCATACCAGCCACACCAATCACACCGTATAACTCGTGATAATATACCCAGTTAACAGTATGAACACAACAGAGCCTCTCAAAAGATGGCTCAACAATAACCCTTGTAGTTAACAATAACTATATACAAGTATTGCAGACAGTCCGCACTTGGGACGGGTGCCCAGCATCCACTACGGACTACGAGAAATAGATTTACCGGTGAGTAAAATCTTATTTTCTCTGACGTCCTAGTGGATGCTGGGGACTCCGTAAGGACCATGGGGATTATACCAAAGCTCCCAAACGGGCGGGAGAGTGCGGATGACTCTGCAGCACCGAATGAGAGAACTCAAGGTCCTTTTCAGCCAGGGTATCAAATTTGTAGAATTTTGCAAACGTGTTTGCCCCTGACCAAGTAGCAGCTCGGCAAAGTTGTAAAGCCGAGACCCCTCGGGCAGCCGCCCAAGAAGAGCCCACTTTCCTCGTGGAATGGACTTTTACAGATTTAGGGTGCGGCAGTCCAGCCGCAGAATGTGCAAGTTGAATCGTGCTACAGATCCAGCGAGCAATCGTCTGCTTAGAAGCAGGAGCACCCAGCTTGTTGGGTGCATACAGGATAAATAGCGAGTCAGTCTTCCTGACTCCAGCTGTCCTGGAAACATATACTTTTCAGGGCCCTGACTACGTCCAGTAACTTGGAATCCTCCAAGTCCCAAGTAGCCGCAGGCACCACAATAGGTTGGTTCACATGAAAAACTGATACCACCTTAGGAAGGAATTGGGAACGAGTCCTCAATTTCGCCTTTCCCATATAAAATACAGATAAGGGCTTTTGTCAATTCTGATACACGCCTGGCCGACGCCAAGGCCCACAGAATGACCACTTTCCACGTGAGGTATTATAGCTCCACGGATTTAAGTGGCTCAACCCAATGCGACTTCAGGAAATCCAACACCACGTTGAGATCCCACGGTGCCACTGGAGGCACAAACGGGGGCTGACTATGCAGCCCTCCCTTAACAAAAGTCAGAACTTCAGGCAGTGAAGCCAGTTCCATTTTGGAAGAAAATCGATAGAGCCGAAATCTGGACCTTAATGGAACCCAATTGTAGGCCCATAGTCACCTCTGACTGTAGGAAGTGCAGAAATCGACCTAGCTGAAATTTCTCCTTTGGGGCCTCACAGTACGCAACATATTTCCGCCATATGCGGTGATAATGGTTAGCGTTCACTTCTTTCCTAGCTTTAAATAGCGTAGGGATAACTTCCTCCGTAATTCACTTTTCCTTCAGGATCCGGCGTTCAACCGCCATGCCGTCCAACGCAGCCGCGGTACGTCTTGGAACAGACAGGCCCCCTGCTGCAGCAGGTCCTGTCTGAGCGGCAGAGGCCATGGGTCCTCTGAGATCTTTGTAACTTTTAGTTTAGGCGGGATGCCATAATGTCCACCTGTGGCCTTTCCCAACAGTGTACAATCATTTGGAAGACTTCTGGATGAAGTCCCCACTCTCCCGGGTGGAGGTTGTGTCTTCTGAGAAAGTCTGCTTCTCAGTTGTCCACTCCGGGAATGAACCCTGCTGACAGTGCTAACACAAGATTTTCCGCCCATCGGAGAATCCTTGTGGCTTCTGCCATCGCCATCCTGCTTCTTGTGCCGCCCTGTCGTTTACATGAGCGACCGCCGTGATGTTGTCTGACTGGATCAGCACCGGCCGGTGTTGAAGCAGGGGTCTAGCCTGACTTAGGGCATTGTAAATGGCCCTTAGTTCCAGAATATTTATGTGTAGCGAAGTCTCCTGACTTTTCCATAGCCTTGGAAGTTTCTTCCCTGTGTGACTGCCCCCCAGCCTCGAAGGCTGGCATCCGTGGTCACCAGGACCCAGTCCTGTATGCCGAATCTGCGGCCCCCTAGAAGATGAGCACTCTGCAGCCACCACCACAGCGACACCCTGGCCCTTGGAGACAGGGTTGTCCGCCGATGCATCTGAAGATGCGACCCGGACCACATGTCCAACAGATCCCACTGGAAAATCCTTGTATGGGACCTGGCGAATGGAATTTCTTCGTAAGAAGCTACCATCCTTCCCAGGGCTCGCGTGCATTGATGCACCGACACCTGTATACGTATTAGGAGGTCTCTGTCTAGAGACGACAACTCCTTGTACTTATCCTCCGGGAGAAACCCTTTTTATCCTGTTCTGTGTCCAGAACCATACTCAGGAACAGTAGACGCGTCGTAGGAACCAGCTGCGACTTTGGATATTCAGAATCCAGCCGTGCTGTTGTAGCACTTCCCGAGATAGTGCTACTCCGCCGAACAACTGTTCCCTGGACCTCACCTTTATAAGGAGATCGTCCAAGTACGGGATAATTATTTCGGCCATTACCTTGGTAAATACCTCGGTGCCGGGGACAGACCAACGGCAACGTCTGGAATTGGTAATGACAATCCTGTACCACAATTTTGAGGTACTCCTGGTGAAGAGGGTAAATAGGGACATGCAGGTAAGCATCCTTGATGTCCAGTGATACCATGAAATTCTCCAGGCTTGCAATAATCGCCCTGAGCGATTCCATTTCGAACTTGAACCTTCGTATATAAGTGTTCAAGGCTTTCAATTTTAGAATGGGTCTCACCGAACAGTCTGGTTTCGGTACCACAACATTTTGGAATAGTAACCCCGGCCTTGAAGGAGGGGTACCTTGATTTCACCTGCTGGAAGTGCAGCTTGTGAATTGCCGCCAGTACTACCTTTCTCCGAGGGCAGCAGGCAAGGCTGAGGTGAGGTAATGGCGAGGGGGAGTCGCCTCGAACTCCAGCCTGTATCCCTGTGATACTATTTGCAGAACCTAGGGATCCACCTGTGGGCAAACCCACTGGTCCCTGAAGTTCCCGAGACGCGCCCCTACCGCACCTGTCTCCACCTGTGGAGCCCCAACGTCAATCGGTGGACTCAGAGGAAGCGGGGGAAGATTTTTGATCCTGGGAACTGGCTGCTGGTGCAGCTTTTTCCTTCTTCCCTTGTCTCTGTGCAGAAAGGAAGCGCCTTTGACCCGCTTGCTTTTCTGAAGCCGAAAGGACTGTACCTGAAAATACGGTGCTTTCTTAGGCTGTGAGGAAACCTGAGGTAAAAAATTTTCCTTCCCAGCTGTTGCTGAGGATACGAGGTCCCAGAGACCATCCCCAAACAATTCCTCACCCTTATAAGGCAGAATCTCCATGTGCCTTTTATAGGCAGCATCACCTGTCCACTGCCGGGTTTCTAATACCCTCCTGGCAGAATGGACATTGCATTTATTCTGGATGCCAGCCGGCAAATATCCCTCTGTGCATCCTTTATATATAAGACAACGTCTTTAATATGCTCTATGTTAGCAAACTATTATCCCTGTCTTAGAGTATTAATATTATCTGACAGGGTATCAGACCACGCTGCAGCAGCACTATTTACGCTGAGGCAATTGCAGGTCTCAGTATATAACCTGAGTGTGTATATACAGACTTCAGGATAGCCTCCTGTTTTTTATCAGCAGGCTCCTTCAAGGTGGCCGTATCCTAAGACGGCAGTGCCACCTTTTTTGACAAACGTGTGAGCGCCTTATCCACCCTAGGGGATATCTCCCAACGTGACCTATCCTCTGGCGGGAAAGGGTACGCCATCAGTAACTTTTTAGAAATTACCAGTTTCTTATTGGGGGAACCCACGCTACTTTACACACTTCATTCATTCCTCTGATGGGGGAACAAAACACTGGCTGCTTTTTCTCCCCAAAAATAAAACCCCTTTTATGTGGTACTTGGGTTCATGTCAGAAATGCGTAACACATTTTTCATTGCCGAGATCATGTAACGGATGTTCCTAGTGGATTGTGTATATGTCTCAACCTCGTCGACACTGGAGTCAGACTCCGTGTCGACATCTGTGTCTGCCATCTGAGGTAACGGGCGCTTTTTTGAGCCCCTGATGGCCTTTGAGACGCCTGGGCAGGCGCGGGCTGAGAAGCCGGCTGTCCCACAGCTGTTTTACGTCATCCAGCCTTGTAAGGAGTTGACATTGTCGGTTAATACCTTCCACCTATCCATCCACTCTGGTGTCGGCCCCACAAGGGACGACATCCCATTTATCAGCCTCTGCTCCACCTCCACGTAACCTTCCTCATCCCACATGTCGACACAGCCGTAACGACACACAGCACACACACAGGGAATGCTCTGACTGAGGACAGGACCCCACAAAGTCCTTTGGGGAGACAGAGAGAGAGTATGCCAGCACACACCAGAGCGCTATATAATGCAGGGATTAACACTATAACTGAGTGATTTTTCCCCCAATAGCTGCTTGTATAAACAATATTGCGCCTAAATTTAGTGTCCCCCCTCTCTTTTTAACCCTTTGAGCCTGAAAACTACAGGGGAGAGCCTGGGGAGCTGTCTTCCAGCTGCACTGTGAAGAGAAAATGGCGCCAGTGTGCTGAGGGAGATAGCTCCGCCCCTTTTTCGCGGACTTTTCTCCCGCTTTTTTATGGATTCTGGCAGGGGTATTTATTACATATATAGCCTCTGGGGCTATATATTGTGATATATTTGCCAGCCAAGGTGTTTTTATTGCTGCTCAGGGCGCCCCCCCCCCAGCGCCCTGCACCCTCAGTGACCGGAGTGTGAAGTGTGTATGAGGAGCAATGGCGCACAGCTGCAGTGCTTTGCGCTACCTTGGTGAAGACTGATGTCTTCTGCCGCCGATTTTCCGGATTCTTCTTGCTTCTCGCTCTGTAAGGGGGCCGGCGGCGCGGCTCCAGGACCGAACACCAATGGCCGGTTCCATGCGGTCGATCCCTCTGGAGCTAATGGTGTCCAGTAGCCTAAGAAGCCCAAGCTACCACCAGTTAGGCAGGTTCGCTTCTTCTCCCCTTAGTCCCTCGCTGCAGTGAGTCTGTTGCCAGCAGATCTCACTGTAAAATAAAAAACCTAAAATATACTTTCTCTCTAGGAGCTCAGGAGAGCCCCTAGTGTGCATCCAGCTCAGCCGGGCACAGGATTCTAACTGAAGTCTGGAGGAGGGTCATAGTGGGAGGAGCCAGTGCACACCAGTTAGTCCTAAATCATTCTTAGCTGTGCCCAGTCTCCTGCGGAGCCGCTATTCCCCATGGTCCTTACGGAGTCCCCAGCATCCACTAGGACGTCAGAGAAATATATATTTATATTATATATATATATATATATATATATATATATATATATATATATATATATACATACATACATACATACATACATACCATACATATAAGCAGATTGTCCGTAACCGTCGGGTCCCTAGTGACATTAATTTGTTCTGAATATGTATGACCATGTACTGAAAGCCCCAGTTGTGGATCTAGCAGGAAACCTTATGGTCGACAGAAACCTAGTAACAGGGAGTAGTAACCAGGCAAAACAACCAACTGGCGACCCCGAGAGGTCCGAGGGAAGTGAACCTATATAATCTTTATAACACTCCCCCACACCTACTACCATATCTGTGCTCGAGCTACAGGCCCAAGAAACCGTACCATACATATAAAAATATATATACAGGCAGAAGGCAGTTACAGCATGTTAATTTACACTCAGTAATAACAGTTGGTGCCGACAGGGTCACCCACATACCACTGTGTCTCCCATACAGTGTTTACCTTTGACAAGCAAACAACTACCGACCTGCTGACACTGCATCTACTGACCCAAGTATCAACAGGCGTCGGCGATGCCGACAGCGATCCCCATAACGGTTTGTGACAGAGCACTCACGCCTGTCGACATATGTCGACTAAAGAGCTATAGTGGGTATATGACCAGGGAACACACAGAGATATATGCACAACACAAAGATTACAAGCCCTTTTATCTAAAACAGTGTTATATTGTCGTCTATATAGCACTAAACACTGTTCCCCCCCACGTCACTGTTTTCAATGCTATGGCGGGGACATGGAGAAAAATGGCGCTGAAACGTGTTGTGAAAGCTAAGCCCCGCCCCTTCTCGGCACGCTTCAGCCCACTATCAATATAGCGTTTTATATGCCTGCGGGGGTCCCTATATCAACCAAGGTAAGCTGAATACATTACCTGGGTCCCTATATCAACCCAGGTAAGCTGAATGCACACTGTATACATTCGTTGCTACCCTTAAAAAAGGTATATACTGCTGCCCAGGGCACCCCCCCCCCCCCCCCATGCGCCCTGCACCCTTGTAAAGCAGTCGGCGAGGGAGCAATGGCGCGTAGCGCGACCCCTGCATTATACTGGCGGGGGTTATGGTACACGGCGCTCGGGCACCGAATATGGGTCTTCTGCCAGTTTTGAGACCATCAGTAACATGCTGCCCAGGCCGCTCCCCCCCAGCGCCCTGCACCCAGTGAGTGCCGTTGGTGTGTGGGAGCATGGAGCGCAGCGCGACCGCTGCGCTGTACCTCCGTTACTGAAGTCTTCTGCCATCACTGAAGTCTTCTTATCTTCCTATACTCACTCGGCTTCTTTCTTCTGGCTTCTGTGAGGGGGGTGACGACGCGGCTCCAGGAACAAGCAGCTAGGCGAACCAAGTGATCGAACCCTCTGTAGCTAATGGTGTCCAGTAGCCTAAGAAGCAGAGCCCTTGAACTAAGAAGAAGTAGGTCTGACTTCTCTCCCCTCAGTCCCACGATGCGGGGAGCCTGTAGCCAGCAGGTCTCCCTGAAAATAAAAAACCTAACAATAAAGTCTTTAGAGAAACTCAGTAGAGCTCCCCTAGTGTGTGTCCAGTCACTCCTGGGCAAAGAATATAACTGAGGTCTGGAGGAGGGGCATAGAGGGAGGAGCCAGTTCACACTCATTCAAAGTCTTATAGTGTGCCCATGTTTCCTGCGGATCCCGTCTATACCCCATGCTCCTTACGGAAGTCCCCAGCATCCTCTAGGACGTATGAGAAAAATCAGAGTAATATCTAATGTCAAAATACAAGATGACTGAAGTTAACTGCTCATTGGAGATTACTTACTAACACTCACAGTGGTACAAATCTGCCCTAAAATCACAACTAGTAATCAGCTTTTATATTTGTAGTGCAAGTTACATAATGAAAGTAAATGTCTCTCTCGTAACTGTGTTTTTAGGCAGAATCAAACCGCTGAGTAATATAAGTGAATCCTAAAAGTAATTCTAACCCTGTATTTTCCATTTCTCCATATATTTTACATTTTCAGGAATAAATTCAATAAAATAGTTCTCTTAAGACTTCATATAGTTTAAATAATGTTGCAAATAAGGTTGTTTACAAAGATCAACCTTTATTACAGTTCCAATTCTTTTCTTGCTTTTGACCAAAATCTGGGGGTGCTGGATTGCCCTAGGTGAGAGATAAGAGGCAAGTGGGCGGCCGGGGGTGCACTGAAGGGACAAGATTAGGAACAGCATTTTTATGGAACTTTTAAAATCAACGCTCACAAGATGGAAGTGAAATAGCGGTTGGGGAGACAGGAATACATTTATGGAACTTGGGGTACAGCAGCCAGAAAAAGTCTGGGTCATCTTTGCAAAGCTAGAATTTTAGCATTGCAATAGTGTTTCTCTCAACCAAGAAACTAAAATGTCTAGTCATGGCATCTTGGCAAGGTGGGGTAGTAGTCACAGGGGCAGCTGTATAATAAAGCACCAGCCAGTCAGCTCCTAACCTTCATTATTCAAATCACAAAAGAACATGATTCCATAGCTCAAGTCAGAATAAAGTGTGTGTGTTAGCCAGAATAGGCTTTTTTTTTTTTTTTTGGGGGGGGGGGGGGGGGTCCGAAAAACACTTTGTGGAGATATATACAGGAGTTCTTAAATATAAAAAATGGATCATCCCAAACTACTAACCAGCCTTGTAAGCAATAGAGTTTGATGCCGGGACAGACTTCTTATAGCACAGGAAAACATTGGAGCCCCACTAAAATGGGAAAAAGTACAAACAAAAATCAGGTTTATAACTTACAGTAACGGGCAAATTTACTAAAGGGCTATTTTGATAAATTTTTATCAATTTTAAATAGGTTTCAGTCAATGTTGTGTTTCAGTTGCTAAATCACACATTTACTAAAATTTAGAAATCCTATATAATAAAAGGTCAACACTGGTTCTCACCTCTGTGGGGGGACAATAAAGTGTTTTGTGTGCCTGCCGCTACTAGATGGCAAAGAATGGAGCAATTCAAGTGTTGTTCCGTCATTTTGACGGGCTGGTAACTAATATATATCAAAATGGTCTATTATGAAGTGTGCGATTTAGCCCAAGTAACACAACTTAAAATTTAAAATCGACCTTTAGTAAATTTACCTCCAAGTGTAATGATGTTATCAGTCTTAAAACACTATAGGCTAATTCCATGATTATGTCAACCAGAACATCTTTTCCTGAAAGTGGCCACAATTAATCTTGAAGTGAAAATGTATATTCTCTGAAGTTAATATTTTGAAAAACCAAAGATGATAAACACCTGTTTTTCATAAATCATAAGTTGGCAGCATTGTTTATTTAAGATGGCAGTCTGTGAAAAGCTGTGGTGATTTTGTGCCTTATTTGACAACTGTTTACAGGTATGTAATTGTCCTTATATTAAATATTGATACACACCATATTATAAGAATCTCACCAGAGCCACAATTTGATAATAGGCTTAAACTGTATTTTCAAGATGTTAGCTTTGATAATGATGTAGTTTAATTGACAGATTTAAATGGTTTTTGCAAGTATTTTGGAACATGTCGTGTCTGTCACAATTCATATGTCGTGTCTGTCACAGGAATAATATTTAATAAAATACCTGTATTTACAAAAACTTGAAATGTCATCTTCTTTACCCAACCAAGCCAACAACTCTATCATTCTCAGTGTTAAGTCATGGAACTGTAGGTTTCATAATTTGGAAGATTTGGAAGGAAGTTATACTCATCCTGAATTTGTGTTCCCGTTCAGTATCGTGTCTGTCACATAATATTTGTACCTGTATAATTCTGATAATTACAGAATTAAACTTCCCTGTTACTTTAACAGTTAACTGATTGATTATGGTTTATAACTAGCATAGTTTGCAGAACTTCTGATATTTTATTAATGAAAAAAATAATCATCATTATTCTTGCAGTGAATCATTTGTCGTGTCTGTCACAAATGGAATTGCCCTATAGCAACAGATATAGCTATATCTTTATCGATATAGGAGTCTGCTACTGTGAGAATTTATCTGCATGACAATATTCTGTAATTGGATTATTATTTATTGATTTATATATGTCTCATCCTCAATCACATTGGAATTGATTAATATAGATTTCTTTTCTCAATACAGTGGATGAACATTCCAATATTATTTAACAGGCCACAGTCAGTGAGTAAAGGATACCGTTCATCATCAAACCTAGGTTTGAGAGATTCAAGTATGCTTTCACCCTAAATCTGTGTTTACACCTTGCAGACCTATCTAACGATTGGTAAGTGCATATACACTTACTAATCATTCACCAGACGTGTCATGTCTAATGTCACCACTGGGTGTGCCCACCCAGTTGAGATGTCAGTCACCAGTGGACCGTGCAACAAGTGTATGACCGCGAGTACACACAGCCAGATTCACAGATATATCTGTAGATATAGATGTGTTCTTCCTCATCTTGCGTTTTTTCACCTGCCGCATGAATACGCATCGCAGCAGTGAAAAACTGCAGCCTACCGTGACTAGTCACAGCAAGCGTATGTATGTATGCATTACTTATGGTAGTGGCGCATCTGTAAAATCGGCCATCGCCTGTGCTGCAGAGTCGATGCAATAGGTCTGTGAACAACATAGTTCAGACATATCAGAGTACACATCCGCCGACGAGCTCGCAATATATTGGCCATTCACTTGAACAGCCGATATATCTGTCAGTGCGTACCCAGCTCATGGGATATGTTGAGAGACCACTCATCATCTTGGCTGTAGACCCCACTGGGTGCTAGCCTTTTTTTTTTTTCCACAAGTTTCTATTTGTTTTGTAACAATACCATTCTCAAGAATGCATCCATATTTGTGTAACGGTTTGCGGAAGATTTTAAGTGAGTACCCCTTCTTCCTTAAAGTGGGTAGTACACCCTTCCTACTTTATAAGGGTTCACAAACCTTTGATAATGATATGCCTCCCTTAAAGGCATGGTTAAAAATAGCAATCTGCTTTTGTAGCAGGAAGTATGTAAAACCCCTTTAATCTTCTGAATGCGCTAGAGTTCATTATTAGCAGATTCATACATACATATACTTTTACCAAGGCAATTAAACTTCACTGCATAAAATAAATACAGTAAAACACAAATCTTAGGCAGGAATTAAAATGTTGTCGCACCCCCCGATTTCCCGTCTAAAGTGACGATAGGTCAAGGTGCGATATTCAAATGCCCCCATTTATCACGCTGACTGCACCCATTACATTCTGGTTTAGGCAACTCAAGCACCTAAACCCGACTAAAGTAATGGGCGCATTTCACTTCGCTACACGCTGAAATGAACTTGTCGCTTCCGTCGGCAGCAAAATATGAATAGCTGTCTGTGAACGCGGGAGGGAAATCACTTGAATCCGGCCCTGTGTGTGTGTTTTTACAACTACAGTAGTTCCAAACAGCTCTAGTTGCTGACATCATTTGGTTTCCTCCTTACCATGCCACAGTTGAGGTTTTTGTCCACCTTACAAAAGGTGTGAGGAGGAGTCTCCCCTTTGCTAGCGATGATCACACAAATGTCTGTCACTGCAAGAGAGTTTTGAGTACGATCAGGAGCTGCCCGGCGATAGGTGATGAAAATTCGTGATGAGCCAGCTGAGCTATTGTTGACATTAGCACAGCGCCCATATGGGGTTGCTTGGATGGTTTCACAGCCGGACAGGAGACGCTCTTTTCCTTCATATAAAACTCTAAAAACAAAAAGAAGTAACGTTAGTTATATAAGCCCAGAAATAACTCAAGTCATGAAATAAGACGAGCATGGATATACAATTTCCCAATGTCCAGCATTCTTGGACAATATTAACAAAAAAGTATAGTAACAGAAATTCTCCTTCCTCCATCCCAGATACATATCTCCAATTTGCAGAAAACAACAACAGTAAGGAGATGATATATAAAAGAACACGGCTTAAATACGGCTATATACATTCTCACTCATGGATGACAGGTCTACAGAAAGCACTTGAGGCTAGTAGTAAATCACAAAGACCTCAGGTGATACCTGAATTCTGTGGACCAGCTTTTCTATCTCCTCCAGAAGGATGTAAGAGTTCCAATAAATGAATAAACGTGTCTACTTACTGAAAGAGGAAACAGACAAAATGCCTTATTATGCTGCTTTATGGCTTAAATGAGAATGATCTGATGAACTGTTAACAGCTGTGGTTGCTATGGTTATGGATTAAAGTGTCGACAGTCAGAAGGTCAGGTTTACACCAAATGGTCGACATGCCCAAGGTCGACCTGGTCAAAAGGTCTACACATGAAAAGGTCGACATGAGTTTTTGGTGTAAAAATTTCTCTTCCAGCACGTGGATCCCCAATTAGTGCTTTGCTCGCCATGTTTCGGGCAAGGTGCCTCGCTCCACAGGTTACAGTTCTCAATTGTAGTCCATGTGGACGGAAAAGTATAAAAAGGTCCTAAAAATAAAAAAAAATAAAAAATCTTATGCCGACCACGTGTGTCGGCCATTGTCATGTCAACCATTTGAACCTGTTGACCTTTTGACCATATGCATGTCGACCATTTGGTGTCTACTTATTGCTTGTCAACCTTTTAACCGACGACCTATGGAACAGCTTTAAAAACACTACATAAAACCGAGGTGGACTAACAGTTAGAAACCAAATGGCTATGGCGTGTCATTTAAAATTAATGTGCAATTTTTTTACTCTTTCAGTAGAGTGGCCTATTTATCTGTACTTCCCAGAAGTCACAAGGGTTTACCCACAATAGCTGCTTGTGTCTGTCTGGCTGGCTCTGAAGGCAAAACTAGTTTCAATTATTTTTTTTGGAGGACATTCGTTGTTTGGATTGTTGCGTCTACTTTGGTCTCCCAGCAAAAGAATTGCAACGCTTACAGCTGGTGCAAAACACAGCTGCCAGGCTGTTAACCAACCAGCCCCGTTCTAGCCACATAACACCCATCCTCTACTCCCTTCACTGGCTGCCTGTAAGATGGCGAATCATATTCAAGATTGGCCTACTGAGCTTCAAAGCATTACATGACCAGGGCCCAAGGTAACTGAAGCAGCTTCTGACCCCATACTGCCCCACTCGATTACTGCAATCTGTAGATGAAGGACTTTTAGCAGTACCTAGAATCTCCCGTAATTCATATGGGGTTCGAGCTTTTAGTCATGCGGCTCTGACTCTATGGAACTCACTTCCCCACACAGTGCGAGAGGCCCCAACTATAGAATCCTTCAAAAGTAGACTCAAGACTTTCCTGTTTACTCAAGCATTTCCATAATGTCCCTTTTAGTATCTTCATGCTTCTGTATTTTATGAAAATGTACTTCATTATTTTCTGTACTATATTATGCTATGTACCTGTTAAGCGCCTTGAGTCCTATTGGAGAAAGAGCGCTATATAAATAAAATTATTATTATTAGATAAAAAATGTGTCCAAAGTGTAAAAAAAAAATTAAAAAAATGGATGAACAAGGATTTTGACAACTGTCAATTATATGTAGACTAATGGTTTTGTAAAGCTCAATAGGTCCCATAACTGTTAAATTAACTTAGTGTTCCAAAGACTGGCAGAGGGAAAAAAAGAATTTTAATTACCTATGGGTAAATCCTTTTCTCGTAGTCTGTAGGGGATACTGGGAATCCATATAGTACCATGGAGTATAGACAGGTCCACTAAAAGTCATGGGCACTTTAAGAAATTGATAGCGTGAGATGGCTCCTCCCTCTATGCCCCTCCTACCAGACTCAGTCTACGAAACTGTGCCCGAGGAGACGGACATACTTCGAGGGAAGGATATAAAAGGATAGCGGTGAGCTTACGAACCAGCACACACAAGACAAGAGGAAAGCCATGCTAAACAAACTTGAAAATGGAACAGCAACAGCTGAACCAATAACATTGCTTAACAAAGTAACAGTGCAGGAAGAACAAAGCACCGGGTGGACGCCCAGTATCCCCTACGGACTATGAGAAAAGGATTTACCGGTAGGTAATTAAAATCCTATTTTCTCTTACGTGCTAGGGGAGACTGAGAATCCATTTAGTACCATGAGGACGTACCAAAGCTCCCAAACCGGGTGGAAGAGTTCTGAGGTTCCTGCAGAACCAATTAACCAAATTGAAGGTCCTCAGAGGCCAAAGTATCGAACTTGTAAAACTTTGCAAACGTGTTCGAACCTGACTAAGTAGCTGCTCGGCAAAGCTGTAAAGCAGCACAGACCTAGTAGAGTGGGCCTGTATAGATCTTGGAATCGGAAAGCCTGCCATGGAATAAGCATGCTGGATAGTGAGCCTGATCCAGTGTGCAATTGACTGCTTCGAAGCAGGACACCCAATCTTGTTGAGATCATAAAGAACAAACAGCGATTTTCTGTGACAAGCTGTTCGTTTAACATACACCGTCAAAGCCCTCACAACATCCAAAGACTTTAAAGTAGCAGAGGTGTCGGTAACAACCGGAACCACAATAGGTTGGTTGATGTGAAACGCAGACACCACTTTAGGAAGAAATTGCTGACGAGTCCTGAGTTCAGCTCTGTCCTCATGGAAAATTAAATAGGGGCTCTTGATAGACAACACCCCCAGTTCCAACACACGTCTTGCTGAAGCCAAGGCCAAAAGTGTGACGGTCTTCCACGTAAGATATTTTACGTCAACCTCCTGTAATGGTTCAAACCAGTCCTATTGGAAGAACTGTAACACCAAAATGAGATCCCAAGGTGCCGTGGGAGGCACAAAGGGAGGTTGGATGTGTAGAATCCCTTTCAAGAACGTCTGGACCTCAGGGAGAGTAGCCAAATGTTTCTGAAAGAAAATAGACAAGGCCGAAATCTGGACTTCTATGGAGCCTAGACGTAGGCACACGTCCACACCCGACTGCAAGAAAAGCAGGAAACGTCCCAGATGAAATTCCACCACAGAATATTTTCTGCTCTCACACCAAGAGATGTATTTCTTCCAAATACGGTGGTAATGTTTAGATGTTACTCCCTTCCTGGCTTGGATCATAGTCGGGATGACCCTGTCAGGGATACCTCCTCCTGGCTAGAATCAGCTGTTCAACTTCCATGACGTTAAACGTAGCCACGGTAGGTCTTCATAGACGAACGGGCCCTGTTGCAGAAAATCCTCGCGGTAGAGGTAGAGGCCACGGATCTTCAAGCAGCATCTCGAGAAGATCCGCATACCAGGCCATTCGTGGCCAGCCCGGAGCAATGAAGACTGCCTGTACCTTTTCCTTTTTTATTCTTTTTAGAATTCTTGGGATCAGAGGAAGTGGAGGAAACATGTACACCATCTGATAGACCCTTGGCGTTGTCAGAGCGTCTACCGCCACTGCCTGTGGGTCACTCGACCTGGAACAATATCGATTGAGCTTCTTGTTGAGACGAGAGGCCATCATTTTGATTTTTGGATATCCCCACTGACGTGTCAAGCACCTGAACACCTCTGGGAGAAGGCCCCACTCCCCTGGGTGCAGGTCGTATCTGCTGAGGAAGTCTGCTTCCCAGTTGTCCACTCCCGGAATGAAGACCGCCGACAACGCCACAGCGTGTTTTTTTCCTCCCATAAAATTCTTGACACCTCTGATATTGTGGCTCTGCTGTTGCCCTGTTGGTTTATGTACATCACTGCCGTCACATTGTCTGACTGGACCTGGATGGCCCGATCCTGAAGAAGATATGAGGCCTGCAGAAGGGCGTTGTATATAGCCCTGAGTTCCAGGATGCTGATTGGAACGACGACCTCCTGACTTGACCATCTTCCCTGAAACTGCACCCCCTGGGTGACTGCTCCCCAACCGCTGAGGCTTGAGTCTATGGATAGCAGAATCCAATTCTGAATCCCGAACCGCCGAACCTCGATTAGGTGAGAAGTCTGAAGCCACCATAGAAGAGAGATCCTAGCTTTTGGCGACAGACGGATCCTCTGGTGCATGTGAAGATGCGATCCGGACCATTTGTCCAACAGATCGGGCTGGGTCTTGCATGAAAACTTCCGTACTGGAGCGCCTCGTAAGAGGACACCATTTTCCCCAGAAGGCGAATGCACAGATGCACCAATATCCAGGTTGGCTTCAGGACAGCCCGAACCATCGACTGGATTACCACTGACTTTTCCAAAAGAAGGAACACCTTTTGAGACTCTGTGTCCAGAATCATTCCCAGGAAAGGAAGCCTCCGTGTTGGTTCTAGGTGAAATTTCGGAAGGTTCAGAATCCGCCCGTGATCCAGGAGTAGTCTGGTTGAAAAGGCAATGCTGTCCAATAACCACTCCCTGGATGGCACCTTTATCAGAAGATCGTCCAGGTACAGAATTATGTTCACTCCGTTTGCGGAATAGCAACATCATCTCTGCCATCACCTTGGTGAACACTCTCGGTGCCGTGGAGAGACCAAATGGCAGGGCCTGGAACTGGTAGTGACAGTCCTGCAGTGCTAACCGTAGATAAGCCTGATGAGGCGGGCAGATTGGAATGTGAAGCTACTCATCCTTGACGTCCAGAGACACTAGGAATTCCCCCTCCTGTAGACCCGAGATCACCGCTCTCAGAGACTCCATCTTGAATTTGAACACTCATAAGTACAGGTTCAACAACTTGAGGTTCAGAATCGGTCTTACCAAACCGCCCGGGTACGGTACTACAAACAAGTTGGAATAGTACCCCTTGTTTAGCAATTGAGGTGGTACTGGAACAATGACCTGGGTCTGTACCAGTATTTGAATGACGTTCTGTAAAGTTATACTTGCCTCTTGAGAAACTGAACCAGCAAATTTGGAAAAAGAAAGAAAGGAATCTGTATTGTTGACACACATGAGAAGAAAAACTTGTTTTTCAACTCTTTTCTCACAATTTTCAATCTTTTCACATTCACATATATGGTAGTCCTTGTGATTTTAACCTCTATGTTTCACTGTAGTTTGGGATAATCTATTATATTCTATTTTTAATTACATCATAATAAAGGTTAGATTTTTTTCGATATGAGTTTTTCTTCTCACGTGCGTCAACAATACAGATTCCTTTCTTTTTCCAAATTTGCTGGTTCCATTTGTACTGTAGTTGACAGCACCCCCTAAATTGATATACTATTTATTAAGACTATAAAAGGGGCTCACCAGTGAATGTAGGGCAATAAATTCCATACACTCACTAAATTAATTCTTACGGAGTGTGCAGATACTAAACCTTTGTGTACTCTTGAGAAACTGGTAAGCCTGATTTGAAGAATCTGTGAGGTGGAAGCTCTTGGAACTCCAGTCTGTAGCACTGGGATAATAGGATTTTAATACCTACCGGTAAATCCTTTTCTCTTAGTCCGTAGAGGATGCTGGGGTTCCAAAAGGACCATGGGGTGTAGACGGGATCCGCAGGAGACGTGGGCACACTATAAGACTTTGAATGGGTGTGAACTGGCTCCTCCCTCTATGCCCCTCCTCCAGACTTCAGTTAGAAAACTGTGCCCAGAGAGACGGACATTTCAAGGAAAGAAATGTATTGTTTAAACACGGCGAGTGTCATACCAGCTCACACCTCAAACATGCCGCAGAACGTGGCATTCAATAGAACACCAGCTGACGGCATGGAAAAACCATACAGCAATATGCTGACCGAAAACGTAATACAACCAGTGTGTATCATGACCGATAATCACATATCGCATGTCATGGCATGAATAACCGCAGCCACAGACTTGACCGCAAAGAACCACCACATGAGTGTAACGACAACCAATAGCTGCAGATACAGTACGCACTGGGACGGGCGCCCAGCATCCTCTACGGACTAAGAGAAAAGGATTTACCGGTAGGTATTAAAATCCTATTTTCTCATACGTCCTAGAGAATGCTGGGGTTCCAAAAGGACCATGGGGTCTATACCAAAGCTCCAGACCGGGCGGGAGAGTGCGGACAACTCTGCAGCACCGATTGAGCAAACCTGAGGTCCTCATCAGCCAGGGTATCAAACTTGTAGGACTTAGGAAAAGTGTTTGCTGGGTGGCTACTTGGTGGGGTTCAAAGTTGAAACGCCGATATTCCACGGGCATCTGCCCAAAGAAGAGCCCACCTTCCTGGTAGAATGGGCCTTCCCCGACTTCGGTACCGGCCAGCCAGCCGTAGAATGAGCATGCCGAATCGTATCACAGATCCAGCGTGTAACAGTCTGCTTAGAAGCAGGGGCCACACAATTGTTGGGAGCATACAGGATAAACAGAGCGTCTGTTTCCCCAATCTGAGCCGTTCTGGCGGCAAATACTCAAAGCTCTGACTACATCAAGATAATTCGAATCAGCCAAGGCTTAAGTAGCCCCAGGCACCACAATCCTGTAAAACGCAGAAACCACATTAGGCAGAAATTGTTGCCAATTTCTCAATTCCGCTCTATCCACAAGGAAGATCAAAGAGTGCTCTTGTGAGACAAAGCCGTCAATTCCGACATCCGCCTTGCGGACGCCAATGCCAATAGCATGACCACTTTCCAAGTGAGAAATTTTTACCTTTCGTAAAGGTTCCAACCAGTGTGACATAAGAAACTGCAACACCACAGTAAGGTTCCATGGTGCCACTGGGGGCACAAATGGAGGTTGGATGTGCAGCACTCCTTTCACGAAAGTCCGAACTTCTGGAAAGGTGGCCCATTCTTTTTAAAAGAAAATTGATAAGGCCGAAACCTGCACTTTAATGGAGCCTAACTTTAGGCCTGCATCCACACCTGCTTGCAGAAAATGGAGAAAACGACCCAGCTGAAATTCTTCCGTAGGAGCCTTCTTGGATTCACACCAAGACACCTACTTCCTCCAAATACGGTGGTAAAGCTTCGCCGTTACTTCTTTCCTAGCCTGAAGCAATGTGGAAATGACTTCACCGGCAATACCCTTTCGGGCTAGAATATGGCGTTCCACCGCTAAGACGTCAAACGCAGCCCCGGTAAATCTTGGTACACGCCCTATCCTTGCTGTAACAGGACCACTCTTAGAGGAAGAGGCCAGGGATCTTCTATGAGTAAGTCTTGAAGATCTGGATACCAAGCCCTCCTTGGCTAGACCGGAACAATGAGGATCGCCTTAACCTTTGTTTTTCTTCTGGTTATCACCTTCGGAAAGAGTGAAAGTAGAGGGAACACACAGACCGACTGAAACACCCAAGGTGTCACGAGGGGGTCCACTGCTAAAGCTTGAGTGTCTCTTGACCTGGAACAATATCTCTGAAGTTTCTTGTTGAGGCGAAACGCCCTCACGTCTAATCGAGGAATTCCCCAAAGACTTGTCACTTCTGTGAACTTCTTGATGAAGACCCCACTCTCCTGGATGGAGATCGTGTCTGCCGAGGAAGTATATTTCTCCGTTGTCTTCACCTGGAACGATGACCTCTAATAGAGCGTTTACATGCTTTTCCGCTCATCGGAAACTTTTGTGGCTTCTACCATTTCCGCTTTTCTCCTCATTCCGCCCTAGTGGCTTACTTACGCCACTGCTGTTTAGTCGTCCGACAGAATTAAGACGGGAAGAGCACGAAGCAGATGTTCCGTTGTAAATAGCTCTTAATCCAAGAATGCTTATTGCAGGCAAGCTTCCCGGCTTGACCTTTCCCCTTGGAAATTCTTCCCTCGGAAAAACTGCTCCCCAGCCTCGGAGACTTGTACCCATGGACACCAGGATCTAATCCTGGATCCCGAACCATCGTCCCTCTAGGAGGTGAAAACTGTGAAGCCACCACAGTAGAGATATCCTGGTCCAGGAAAATAGGAATATTTTCCGGTGCATGTGCAGGTAAGACCCGGTCCCGCAAACAACTCTGGCATTTGACCTGCTCACCGAATGGCCTTGTAGGACGCAACCATCTTCCGCATCAACGAAAGGTATTGACGGGTTTACACTGTTGCAAACCTGATCCGACTCTGGATCATCAGATCTCTTTCCGCAGGAAAAAAAAACTCTTAACCGATCAGTATCTAATCTTATTCCCAACTCCGACCTCTGCGTCGTTGGGATCAACAGCGATTCGTTGCGTCGAAGAACTGTCAGAGAGAAACAACGAATTGTACCATTTGTTTATTGACCTCGCCGCAGTTAGGAGAGCGTCCCAGTACAGAAAAATAATGGCTCTTACTATAGAAGGAAACCATCATACCACCCTCACTCTGGTGAAATGGCAATGACAATCCTGAATAGCAAAAACAGGTAAGCTTAATGCGGATCACACTGCATTTAAACCCGCTTTCTTCTTTTACAGGTCGGAAATCCCTGCCCTGAGAGATTCCAACTTGTAGTTCAACTTCTTAAGAAGAAATCTTTTTGGGATTGTTCTGACCGAGCTGTCCGGCCTCAGAAGCACGAAAAAGCCTGAACAGCAGCTTATTCCCCCTTTTATTTTTGTGTGTGACAGGGACAGAAGGACAATGTCCTGATGCTGAACCAACCCTTGTATGGAGTCGCATACTACCTCCCCGTCCAGAGGAGAATCGGTAAGATCCATTCTAAAAATCAGCGAGGGGAATCATCTGGAAACTCAAGTATGTCCTCCTATGGACTGTATTCTTAACTCACTGTGTCAAGTCCATTCCAGGACTGACTGAGGAGTATTAGACGAGTTTCCACCGGTGTGGGCTCCAGCAAGATAGACCCAGCGATCTGCGGTGGATGAGGAAGAAACAGAGGACGACATCTGCTTCTGCGAACTTGAAAAGGCCGCAGACCTCTTACCTTTTCACCTTCCACTACCTGCAAAGAAGGGGAAAACAAAACGGTATCCAACCGGTCAAAATGACTGCATCCCACCAAAAATGCGTCACCAACCGTTGTGAGGGAACATAGCTCAGGACGGTAGACTTACCAGTGGTATCTGCCAAGATCAACTTAACCAAGCCATCCCCAAACCAGATTATCCCTTCATAGGGAAGATACTCCAGTATTTCTCTGAGTCAGTGCATACCTCTTGTAGTCGCATGGCAGCATGCTGCAATGTTCCAGATAAGACCCAAGGAATATCCCATTTCTCCCCAGGGTAATTATAACTGATGACATGGTAACCGACCATCTTTGAATACAAGCACACCCCCATGCGTATGTAATGCAAATATCATCAAAGCATATAATTAAAATGATAACTTAGCTTCCTGTATACGATCCTTGGTGACAGGGCCCCGCGTAGACAGGGGTAGATGTGCACTTTATTCTATCCAAGGCGGGAGCAGAATAAACATTCGGACTCCTCGTGAGGATTCGAGACCATCTTGCCACGGCTGACCTAGAGCTTCATCAACAGAGCGACCAGCACACGAGAAGAAACTTTAGTTCAGCATTCATAATAAATTGTAATATAAATGTACACATTTAAATACACATATATACACATACCTATATATACAACTTATGTATGTATATATATATATATATATATATATATATATATATATATATATATATATATATAAAATCTGTCAGGAACATCAGGGTCCCTAGTGACATTTATGTGTTCTGAATGTGTATGAACATGTACTGAATGCCAATGTTGTAGATCTAATCAGGAAACATTATGGCAGACATAGAACATAGCATTCGTGTCGACAACAGGGAGTAGTGACTGGGCAAAAAAAAACATTTTTGTGACCCCGAGGGATCTAAGGGAAACATATACCTAATTTCACTAGGACGCCCCCACAAATACTATCACGTCTGTGCTCGAGCTACAGCTCACTGCAACGTACCATACATATATATACCTACAGGTATAGGCTTTTTACATAACTTTACACCCAGTCATAATAGTTGGTGCCGACAGGGTCACCCACATACTTCTGTGTTCCCCAAACAGTGCTTACTTTGGCAAAGCTTACCACTACTGACATGCTGACACTTAATCTCATGAATCAAGTACCATCTGTAGTTGGCAATGCCGACAGAGGGATACCTATATCTGTTTGTGTTAGATCACTCACACATGTCGACACACGTGTACTAAACACCCACCAACATTGCTAACATGGGCAGATTTCTGACAGGGAAACCACAGAAAACGCTAACCAACTCCTTGTACACACGCACATTATATACACAGATCTATAGTGCCTCATGGTTGAACCTATATTGCACTACATAACTGCGCCCCCTCCCCCCTCATTTTACACTGTTAGGTGTTTAACAGTGTTTTGGCGGGCCCAGCATCTCTGTGAGAAAATGGCGCTGTATAGAGTTGTGAGGGCTAAGCCACGCCCCCTTCTCGGCGTGCTTCAGCCACGCTATCTTTTTATATTTTTATACTGGCGGGGATCCGTATACAGTGCCTATGCACTGTATACATCTTTGCCAGGCTTATATTGTGAGGTATATTGCTGCCCAGGGAGCCCCCCCTGCGCTCTGCACCCTTGTAGTGCCGCTTGCATGTGGGAGCAATGGCGTGCAGCGCCACCGCTGCGCGCTACCTCCGAGACTCTGAAGTCTTCTGCCGTCACTGAAGTCTTCTGTTCTTCTAATACTCACCCGGCTTCTTTCTTCTGGCTTTGTGAGGGGGGTGACGGCGCGGCTCCGGGAACAAGCAGCTAGGCGAACCAAGTGATCAGACCCTCTGGAGCTAATGGTGTCCAGTAGCCTAAGAAGCAGAGCCCTTGAACTCAAAAGTAGTAGGTCTGCTTCTCTCCCCTCACTCCCACGATGCAGGGAGCCTGTAGCCAGCAGGTCTCCCTGAAAATAATAAACCTAACAAAGTCTTTTCAGAGAAACTCAGGAGAGCTCCCCTAGTGTGTGTCCAGTCTCCTCTGGGCACAGAGTCTAACTGAAGTCTGGAGGAGGGGCATAAAGGGAGGAGACAGTTCACACCCATTCAAAGTCTTATAGTGTGCCCATATCTCCTGCGGATCCCGTCTACACCCCATGGTCCTTTTGGAACCCCAGCATCCTCTAGGACGTATGAGAAATAAGAGCTATGACCCAGGGATCGTGTCACAATCCCGTCCAGACGTAACTGAAGAATTTTAACCAGGCTCCCATCTGACGATCGTCCAGGCTTCGCTGCCCACCGTCATGAAAAGTCTTGGAGGAAGCAGATACGGAGCACTGTTCCTGTGAACCGGCAGATGCTGGTTTGCGAGGTTTACCTCTAGCGCCTCTGGCGGCGGTAGAAGAACCTCTGGCCTTGTCCCTAAATTTGGCAGTCCGAAAGGACTGCAAATTGGGTCCTGAGTAGGCCTTCCTAGCTGGGGAAGCTGCAGAAGGAAGATATGTAGACTTACCCGCTGTAGCTTTGGCGATGCGTTTGTCAAGTTCATCTCCAAATAAGGCCTCCCCTGTGAAAAGTAGGCCCTCCACAGCTTTCCTGGAGTCCGCAACTGCAGTCTACTGGCGTAGCTATAGACCCCTGTGTGCAGACACTGCCATAGCCGTAGTACAAGCATTAAGTAAGCCTATTTCTTTTATGGCTTCCACCATAAAGTTTGCAGAGTCCTGTATATGTTGTAGGAACAAAACAACCTCCTCTTGAGGTAAAGTGTTTAACCACTCAATCAGATTACCCAACCATTTAGCAATGGCTTTTGTAATCCACCCACACGCTATAGTAGGTCTTTGGGCCACCCCAGCAGCTGTATACAAAGATTTGATTGTAGTCTCAAATTTGCGGTCAGCCGCATCTTTTAGGGAGGCTGCATCCGGGACAGGCAATACAATTTTTCGTGAGAGCCTGGATACCGATGTATCCATTATTGGTGGATTTTCCCTTTTCTTCCTATCGTCAGGAGGGAAAGAGAAGGATGATAACAGTTTAGGGATTTGAAACTTTTTCTCAGGATTAACCAACAGTTCTTCAAACAGGGTATTTAGTTCCTTTGACGCAGGAAAGGTGGCTGAGGATTTCTTCTTTATATTAAAATAAGATTCCTCACTTTCCTCTGTCACTGTATCAGGGAGATGCAGAACCTCTCTGATAGCCTCTATGAGAGTCTCTATTCCCTGTGACAGAGTACAATCCCCCACCTCTGAGTGCACCTCACCCTCCTCCATGTCAGACCACTCATCATCCGAGTCAGACTGAAGGATATGGGCCAGAGCACGTTTTTGTGGACAGATGGCGAGAGGCTGGCTTTGGAACGGAGTCCTTTTTCATCAACTCATCCACAGACTGCCTTAAGTACTGCATCTCTTTCTCATTTCGAGATAACTTAGTAAAAATGGAGGAAATCAATCCCCTAATGGAGTCCAGCCATGCTGGTTCTGCCCCGCTAGCCTGTGAAGGGACACTACACTGGGTACACACTAGTGAACCCCCTGGAGAAGACGAAGACTGTGCCTTACATGAAACACACTCTTTGTCTGACATACAGTATAGTGACAACTCACATACACAGAAAAAGGTTAAATGCACAACTAACCCACAAAGAGCCCTTCCAGGGAGACACCGAGAGAGTCTGGAGTCAGCACACGGCACACTTATTGCTAATGCCAAGCTTAGCCAGGTCGCAGACTAAGTACCTAGATTAGGGACTTAGTACGCTAATAACCACTCCCCCCGTGCTATAACACCCTGGTACCGCTGAGGTAATCTGGAGTCTCTCCGGAAGAACTGCGGTCAGTCAGCGTCTGTGTGAGCTGATGAGGGAAAATGGCGCTTGTGAGCTGCTGGATCCGCTCATAGTGAAGCCACGCCCCTTCAATGGCGCACGGTCTTCCCACTCTTTTTTTACTCGCTGTATGTGTCTGAGTGCATAAAATGGAGACAGACTCCTTTTATGGCTTTGTTGCCAGCCTGGGTACTGTATCCGCTGTTCAGCGTGTGTGTCTGTACACAGGCGGGAGACGCAGTCCGCCCCGGTTAGAAGCCGTGCGTCTCCATACCCTCATGCCTCCTTAAGAGCTGGCGACCCGCTAACCGGGACGCCGGCTTAGTACTCACCACTCTTCTTACTTCTGGCTCTGTTAGGGGTGGCGGCATGCTGCGGGAATGTACGCTCGCCCTGGTGGGGCTTGCGAATAGTTCCCACAGGAGCTAGTGTCCTGTCAGCGGGGAACGGGACCATTAACCAAGTCCCACAAAGCAAAAGAAAAAAACGAATTTAGAAATTAAATACAGAAAACTCCTCAGGAGCTTCCATTAGACGTGACCGGCTCCTACGGGCACATTTTCTAAACTGAATCTGGTAGGAGGGGCATAGAGGGAGGAGCCAGGGCACACTATCAATTTCTTAAAGTGCCCATGGCTCCTAGTGGACCCGTCTATACCCCATGGTACTAAATGGATTCCCAGTATCCCCTAGGACGTAAGAGAAATGAGGAAGAGCACAACCACTTTCCAATTCAGAGTTTGTAGCTACTTGGACAGGGCCACATATGCTCTTTGAGGCACCAGCCCCTCAAATTCTCTATAGCAGTTGGTAGAGACAATTATTACAGGACTGTTCTACCTCGCTCATTGATGATACCCATCCTGTAATACCCCTTTCACAACGCACAAATAACCCGGTATCGACCCGGCATATTGTCGGGTCAACGCGGGTCAGCCTGCGGTGTGAAAGGGGCATAGCCGAAATCGCGGGTCGCCTGACCCGGCAATTCAACCCGGGAATAAAGCAGTGTTATACCCGGGTTGAATACCGGATCAGTGGCTGCGTAAACGGGCTACCGGGTCGAAGCATCCCAAGACCCATTTACTACAGTAGGGAGAGGCGGCGCGGAGATTACCTCATCTCCCAGCGCCGCCCCCGGCTCTGCCCTCAGCTGCTATGGCAACCCGCCCGGCATATTGCTGGGTCGGGGAAGCCTGCAGCAGCGGTCAATGCCGGATCCCACCCGGGAAGGACCCGTTTCCAATTCCCGGTTGGGATCCGGCATTGGCAGTGTGAAAGGGGTATAGAAGAGTCAAGTAATTTTCTAATCATCTTCCACCCAAGCTTTTTTCCTGAGAAACATTTCTATAAAAAGAGGGACCAAATGTTTATGCGAGTACTAGAATAATAAAACCCACAACACTGTTAAGGATATTTGGTTGTTTATATTAATACTGATTTGGGGGAAGGGCACTGCCCTTTTGTTTCACATTCACTGCGCATGAAAGTGTTTCAGTTCATTAACAGTATAGAACCAGACCCAATCTCTGCAAGCATTAGCTCACAGACCAGAGATGTAAGCAATGTCCATCAGGGTCAACATAGCTGAGTTCATAGAGAACGTATGAGACAAATATCTAGAATTTAAGTATTGCTCTTGGTGAAAGCTACACACACAAACATACAACTAATAGTTTTGGATATTACAAATGTTTAATTATATTATACATTTATTGTACGTACATCAGTGTTAAGACCATTCTGATCCAGTGTGGTGTCAACTTAGTGTAATTAATACAAGCCAAAGGGATAGGTAGCCTAGACTTGTCTCCACTACAAACAGGTAAGCCACAAATGTTAGTCCTCTTATACTACTGAAAACCAGTGCAAGCTCTCCAGCTCAGAGGCAAACAGCAGCATTAACCTATGCGCTGCCATACCAACTACGCAAAGGTAGTTCAGAGCCTACGAGGCCCCACACCAGTGGTCCTGATATATATAAATCTGCTACAATGCAGGGGTCAAAGCATTTTTTCCTGTAAGTGCAATACAGTAAAGTGCTTTTGTCAAATCCCACTGCGACTCAGACGCAAATTTGGGTAAAAAAAGGTGCTACACTGCTCAGTGCGGCTCATTGCACCAGGTGTCTCACGCCTCATGACGTGTTGAGCTTAGGTGTTTAAAGACACATCTGTATAGCTAATCCTCCAATAATCTGTAAGCAATATTACACAATGTGTGTGTGTGTATATATATATATATATATAGACATAAATGTGCAAAGGCGCAGATGGAAGGCCCAACTGGAGCTTACACTTTGATGCCAGCTACTATGTTATGCGCTTGTAGAGATGTGCCCTGTGGGCACATCTGTGGTGGTGTCCCTAGCTGGGGACAGCGCTGGGGCAGCTTGTCTGTCCCCAGCGCTGGGTGCGTGGCGGCGGGTGTCCGGTGCAGGGATTACCCTTTTCCCTGCACCGGACCAGAGGCTTTTGAATCTTGGCGCCCTCCAGGAGCCAATCGCGGCTCCCGGAGCGGCAGCCAATCAGAGAGGGACGCGGCGAGCCAATCGGCGCTCGCCGCGTCATAGGCCCCGCCCCCGGCGTCTGATGTCAGACGCCGGGCGGGAGCCGAAGGGACCGCGCGCGCGGAAGAGCGCGAAGAAAGAAGACGGGCGGGAGCAGCGGAGATCGTCGGCGCGCAGGAGCGCAGAAGATAGTCCGGCGCGGAGGAGAAGACGACGGCCGTGGGAAGAAGAGCTCCGGTGGCCGCTGAAGAGGCCGGAAGACGTCGGGCTCCGGGAAGATGTCCAGCGGCGGCTGGACGCGGCGAAGAGACGGCGGCGCCGCTGGCCAGGACGGGCCAGCGGCAGAAGAATGCATCCAGGCCGAGAAGGCTGCAGTGGTGGGAAGCAATTGAGCTGTGCAGTTCCCCACTGCAGCCTTCTCCACCGCAGGTAGGCCCTTCTAAGGTGCCCCCTTCTCTCCTCCCTAGACCACCGGGTGTTCGGGCATTAGGCCCGTGGGCAGAGACAGGCCCTCTCGGCCTGTGGGCATTCAGTCGGGCCCTCCCGGCCCGTGGGCACAAGCGTGGTCGGCTCTCTGGGTCCAAGGCCACGTGCAGCCGGGGTTCCACCCGGCCCGTGGCCCAAGTACCCAGACCCGACCACATTGATAGGGGGTTTGGGCATTAGGTCCAAGCCACCTCAAAGCGCCGCAGTAGGCGGGCACTAGGCCCGGGGGCAGTTCAGGCATTAGGCCTGTGGGGACGTTAGAGGGCAGTAGGCCCTAGTGTAATTGTGGCCAATTAGGGATACATTAAGGTGACCTTGGGCACAAGGCCCAGGTCACCCAACGGGCAGCAAGTTAGGCGGGCGCTAGGCCTGTGGGCGAAGTCAGGCCTGCGGCCTGTGTGCAGTTAGGGGGCGCTAGGCCCAGTGGATAAGAGCCCCGAGGTGAGTACAGGTGGCCCTGGGCACTAGGCCCAGGCCACCCCGAGGTATTTAGGAAGGCAGAGCTGAGGCCCACATGAGGGAAGGCACAGGAGGTGGGTAGGCCGTGCGGTGCCCACCCCCGTCCAGCGGCAGGTAGGGATTAAAAAGGGACAGCACTGTTTTATATTGTATTTCCGATGTGTGTTGTTACCGTGCAGGGTGGATTGCTGTTATAATGTTTGTGCATAGTTATGTCGCACCACACCCACAGAGCTAGTTTGAGGGCTCTGCCGTTATAGTTAGTATAGGGTGTGACACTAGGTCTAGTTAGGCCCTGCACGGCTGTTTCTTTCTTTTGCCTCCTTACAGGGACCTGTACTGGAGAAGATCGGAGTACCGGAGTGTAAGACGGTGAGTAACCACGGTCTGAGTGTTTGGTTGTGTTCCTTTCTATCTCCCTTCCTTCAGGGCAACGGTGAGCCTTGCACGGCTGTGCAAGGCGGAATTTCCACCTGGTGCGAAAGTGCCGATAGGTGAAATTCGGGCTCTGAGGCGGACGCCAATGATGACCCCCACCTAGCCCGGAAGCATTATTTTTCTAGAGGTCGGAGGGCGTTTCGGTCCACAGGTAGGAGGACGGCACTCAGCAATCTCTTTCCTCCTAGGTCGTCGTGTCCGGGTCCGACGGAAGAGTTGCCAGGTCCGTTGAAGGTTCCGGTACCTGAAGGTGAGAGAGAGCGGCGCCTGGTGAGTGCAGAGTCTACACCTGCACGGCAGCAGGCACCACCACACGCACAGCAGCCGCACCTCTCACACGCTCCACAGGCTCCTGCTCAACTGATTTTCTAAAATATAGTTGAGCAGAGTCCCTGTGTTCACTTTTCTGTACTGCACTGAGAGCGCCACTTCATCCAAGCCGCTTCGTACGTGCAGCTGATGGTGTAGCTCCCAGTTACTAACAGGCAGGGAACACTGCCATGCCGGGTGCTATCTCACCTCTCCCGCACATGCTCTGCCCCTGAGGGCCTAGGTCACCGCACTGGCGGCCTTAAGTCCTGAATCTCTCCTCATTCTGCTGCTGTGGTGCGTTCCACGTGGGGGTGGCTCCGGGCGCCGTCATGATACTTCCAGGTACTTCTCCGCTAAGCACCAATGGTCACTCACCGGAAACTGCATCAGCGGGCAGGAACCAATCAACTGGGCCCCAGGGGTATAAATATCCTTCACTTGCACTTCCTGGTGTCAGTGCTTTTGTTGTCCAAAGCCTGCTAAAGACTCTAGCAGTGTCTTCCTGTTACAGGTCCTGTGCAAGGACTCTAGTGTAATACTAACTGCACTCACTGACTTTGCTCATGTAGACGCAAGCCCAGCATTCCTGCAATCCAGACCTGCTCAGTGTCTGGAATCAAGTCTGTAGGTGCATCTTGACTTTCCTGTAATCCAGACCTGCTTACAGTCTGTAACCAAGTCTGTAGGTGCATCTTGACTTTCCTGCAATCCAGACCTGCTTACAGTTTGGAATTAAGTCTGTAGTTGCATTCTGCCTTTCCTGCAATCCAGACCTGCTCACAGTTTGGAATCAAGTCTGTAATCGCATCCCGGCTTTCCTGTAATCGGATCCTACACCACAGTCCTGGTTCAAGCACTCTGGCCATGTCCCAACTGTTCTGCAACTCAGCTTTGCTCTGGCAACTACTGAATCCTGCAGCTCAACCTCTAACTCCATTGCTGCATTCTAGCCATCTGCATCTAGTTTTGCTGCATGAAGCAGTCTTATATTAGGCCACTAAGCTTCCTGCCCAAGCTCCCACACTCCTCCTTTGCACCAGCATTTACATGGGCCCGCCCAGTTGACCGCCCATACACACACAACGACGCACCAATATATATGTAGATAAATTTGTCATCATGTGTGTAGCAGGGCCGATGCGATATGTCTGAACAACAGCGTTCACAGACATATCATTGGTACACACTGGACGACGGGACAGCGATATATTGGTCATTCAATAGAATGGCCGATATATGGGCCAGTGTGTACCCAGATAAAGTGATATTTCCAGCATCTTGCTGAACCTATGCCAGGAAGAACTCAGACTTTGCTTGAGGCAATGTGGGGTGCCTTAACTTACCACAGTGTGTGTGTGTGTGTGTGTGTGTGTGTGTGTGTGTGTGTGTGTGTGTGTGTGTGTGTGTGTGTGTGCACACAAGTTTGTGTGTATATTATTTATACAGTATATGCATAGGTACAGTACAGGTTGTACATAAAATAAGAATTTACTTACCGATAATTCTATTTCTCATAGTCCGTAGTGGATGCTGGGGACTCCGAAAGGACCATGGGGAATAGCGGCTCCGCAGGAGACTGGGCACAAAAGTAAAAAGCTTTAGGACTACCTGGTGTGCACTGGCTCCTCCCCCTATGACCCTCCTCCAAGCCTCAGTTAGGATACTGTGCCCGGACGAGCGTACACAATAAGGAAGGATTTTGAATCCCGGGTAAGACTCATACCAGCCACACCGTACAACTTGTGATCTGAACCCAGTTAACAGCATGATAACAGAAGGAGCCTCTGAAAAGATGGCTCACAACAACAATAACCCGATTTTTGTAACAATAACTATGTACAAGTAATGCAGACAATCCGCACTTGGGATGGGCGCCCAGCATCCACTACGGACTATGAGAAATAGAATTATCGGTAAGTAAATTCTTATTTTCTCTAACGTCCTAGTGGATGCTGGGGACTCCGAAAGGGCCATGGGGATTATACCAAAGCTCCCAAACGGGCGGGAGAGTGCGGATGACTCTGCAGCACCGAATGAGAGAACTCCAGGTCCTCCTCAGCCAGGGTATCAAATTTGTAGAATTTAGCAAACGTGTTTGCCCCTGACCAAGTAGCTGCTCGGCAAAGTTGTAAAGCCGAGACCCCTCGGGCAGCCGCCCAAGATGAGCCCACTTTCCGTGTGGAATGGGCTTTTACAGATTTTGGCTGTGGCAGGCCTGCCACAGAATGTGCAAGCTGAATTGTACTACAAATCCAACGAGCAATCGTCTGCTTAGAAGCAGGAGCACCCAGCTTGTTGGGTGCATACAGGATAAACAGCGAATCAGATTTTCTGACTCCAGCCGTCCTGGAAACATATATTTTCAGGGCCCTGACTACGTCTAGCAACTTGGAATCCTCCAAGTCCCTAGTAGCCGCAGGCACCACAATAGGCTGGTTTAAGTGAAAAGCTGAAACCACCTTAGGGAGAAATTGAGGACGAGTCCTCAATTCTGCCCTGTCCGTATGAAAAATTAGGTAAGGGCTTTTATAGGATAAAGCCGCCAATTCTGAGACACGCCTGGCTGAAGCCAGGGCTAACAGCATTACCACTTTCCATGTGAGATATTTTAAGTCCACAGTGGTGAGTGGTTCAAACCAATGTGATTTTAGGAATCCCAAAACTACATTGAGATCCCAAGGTGCCACTGGAGGCACAAAAGGAGGCTGTATATGCAGTACTCCCTAGACAAACGTCTGAACTTCAGGAACAGAAGCCAGTTCTTTTTGGAAGAATATTGACAGGGCCGAAATTTGAACCTTAATGGACCCCAATTTGAGGCCCATAGACAGTCCTGTTTGCAGGAAACGACCCAGTTGAAATTCCTCTGTAGGGGCCTTCCTGGCCTCGCACCACGCAACATATTTACGCCAAATACGGTGATAATGTTGTACGGTTACATCCTTCCTGGCTTTGATCAGGGTAGGGATGACTTCATCCGGAATGCCTTTTTCCTTCAGGATCCGGCGTTCAACCGCCATGCCGTCAAACGCAGCCGCGGTAAGTCTTGGAACAGACATGGTCCCTGCTGGAGCAGGTCCTTTCTTAGAGGTAGAGGCCACGGGTCTTCCGTGAGCATCTCTTGAATTTCCGGGTACCAAGTCCTTCTTGGCCAATCCGGAGCCACGAGTATAGTCTTTACTCCTCTCCTTCTTATGATTCTCAGTACTTTTGGTATGAGAGGAAGAGGAGGGAACACATACACTGACTGGTACACCCACGGTGTTACCAGAGCGTCCACAGCTATTGCCTGAGGGTCCCTTGACCTGGCGCAATATCTGTCCAGTTTTTTGTTGAGGCGGGACGCCATTATGTCCACCTTTGGTTTTTCCCAATGGTTCACAATCATGTGGAAGACTTCTGGGTGAAGTCCCCACTCCCCCGGGTGAAGATCGTGTCTGCTGAGGAAGTCTGCTTCCCAGTTGTCCACTCCCGGAATGAACACTGCTGACAGTGCTATCACATGATTCTCCGCCCAGCAAAGAATCCTTGCCACTTCCATCATTGCCCTCCTGCTTCTTGTGCCGCCCTGTCTGTTTACGTGGGCGACTGCCGTGATGTTGTCCGACTGGATCAACACCGGTTGACCCTGAAGCAGAGGTCTTGCCTGACTTAGGGCATTGTAAATGGCCCTTAGTTCCAGGATATTTATGTGAAGTGACGTTTCCATGCTTGACCACAAGCCCTGGAAATTTCTTCCCTGTGTGACTGCTCCCCAGCCTCTCAGGCTGGCATCCGTGGTCACCAGGACCCAATCCTGAATGCCGAATCTGCGGCCCTCTAGGAGATGAGCCCTCTGTAACCACCACAGGAGAGACACCCTTGTCCTTGGAGACAGGGTTATCCGCTGATGCATTTGAAGATGCGATCCGGACCATTTGTCCAGCAGATCCCACTGAAAAGTTCTTGCGTGGACTCTGCCGAATGGAATCGCTTCGTAAGAAGCCACCATCTTTCCCAGGACCCTTGTGCATTGATGTACTGACACTTGGCCTGGTCTTAGGAGGTTCCTGACTAGGTCGGATAACTCCTTGGCCTTCTCCTCCGGGAGAAACACCTTTTTCTGTACTGTGTCCAGAATCATCCCTAGGAACAGCAGACGTGTCGTCGGAATCAGCTGCGATTTTGGAATATTTAGAATCCATCCGTGCTGTCCTAGTACTACTTGAGATAGTGCTACTCCGACCTCTAACTGTTCTCTGGACCTTGCCCTTATGAGGAGATCGTCCAAGTAAGGGATAATTAAGACGCCTTTTCTTCGAAGAAGAATCATCATTTCGGCCATTACCTTGGTAAAGACCCGGGGTGCCGTGGACAATCCAAACGGCAGCGTCTGAAACTGATAGTGACAGTTCTGTACCACAAACCTGAGGTACCCTTGGTGAGAAGGGCAAATTGGGACATGGAGGTAAGCATCCTTGATGTCCAGAGACACCATATAGTCCCCTTCTTCCAGGTTCGCTATCACTGCTCTGAGTGACTCCATCTTGAACTTGAACCTTTTTATGTAAGTGTTCAAGGATTTCAGATTTAAAATGGGTCTCACCGAGCCGTCCGGCTTCGGTACCACAAACAGCGTGGAATAATACCCCTTTCCCTGTTGTAGGAGGGGTACCTTGATTATCACCTGCTGGGAATACAGCTTGTGAATGGCTTCCAATACCGCCTCCCTGTCGGGGGGAGACGTTGGTAAAGCAGACTTCAGGAACCGGCGAGGGGGAGACGTCTCGAATTCCAATTTGTACCCCTGAGATACTACCTGCAGGATCCAGGGGTCCACTTGCGAGTGAGCCCACTGCGCGCTGAAATTCTTGAGACGGGCCCCCACCGTGTCTGAGTTCGCTTGTAAGGCCCCAGCGTCATGCTGAGGACTTGGCAGAAGTGGGGGAGGGCTTCTGTTCGTGGGAAGAGGCTGTCTGCTGCAGTCTTTTTCCCCTTCCTCTGCCCCGGGGCAGATATGAGTGGCCTTTTGCCCGCTTGCCCTTATGGGGACGAAAGGACTGAGCCTGAAAAGACGGTATCTTTTTCTGCTGCGAGGTGACTTGGGGTAAAAAGGTGGATTTTCCAGCCGTTGCCGTGGCCACCAGGTCCGATAGACCGACCCCAAATAACTCCTCCCCTTTATACGGCAATACTTCCATATGCCGTTTGGAATCCGCATCCCCTGACCACTGTCGCGTCCATAATCCTCTTCTGGCAGAAATGGACATCGCACTTACTCTTGATGCCAGAGTGCAAATATCCCTCTGTGCATCTCGCATATATAGAAATGCATCCTTTAAATGCTCTATAGTCAATAATATATTGTCCCTGTCCAGGGTATCAATATTTTCAGTCAGGGAATCCGACCAAGCCACCCCAGCACTGCACATCCAGGCTGAGGCGATTGCTGGTCGCAGTATAATACCAGTATGTGTGTATATACTTTTAAGGATATTTTCCAGCTTTCTATCAGCTGGTTCCTTGAGGGCGGCCGTATCAGGGGACGGTAACGCCACTTGTTTTGATAAGCGTGTGAGCGCCTTATCTACGCTAGGGGGTGTTTCCCAACGCGCCCTAACCTCTGGCGGGAAAGGGTATAATGCCAATAACTTTTTAGAAATTAGCAGTTTTTTATCGGGGGAAACCCACGCTTCATCACACACCTCATTTAATTCATCTGATTCGGGAAAAACTACGGGTAGTTTTTTTCACACCCCACATAATACCCTTTTTTGTGGTACTTGTAGTATCAGAAATGTTCAAAACCTCCTTCATTGCCGTGATCATGTAACGTGTGGCCCTACTGGAAAATACGTTTGTTTCCTCACCGTCGACACTGGAGTCAGTGTCCATGTCTGTGTCTGTATCGACCTGAGGTAACGGGCGCTTTAGAGCCCCTGACGGTGTTTGAGACGCCTGTACAGGTATTAACTGATTTGCCGGCTGTCTCATGTCGTCAACAGTCTTTTGTAAAGTGCTGACACTATCACGTAATTCTTTCCATAAGACCATCCAGTCAGGTGTCGACTCCCTAGGGGGTGACATCACTAACACAGGCAATTGCTCCGCCTCCACACCATTTTCCTCCTCATACATGTCGACACAACGTACCGACACACAGCACACACACAGGGAATGCTCTGATAGAGGACAGGACCCCACTAGCCCTTTGGGGAGACAGAGGGAGAGTTTGCCAGCACACACCAGAGCGCTATATATATACAGGGATAACCTTATATAAGTGTTTTTCCCTAATATAGCTGCTGTATATATTTATATGCAAATTTAGTGCCCCCCCTCTCTTGTTTTACCCTGTTTCTGTAGTGCAGGACTGCAGGGGAGAGTCAGGGAGCCTTCCTCCAACGGAGCTGTGAGGAAAAAATGGCGCCAGTGTGCTGAGGAGATAGGCTCCGCCCCTTTTTCGGCGGCCTTTCTCCCGCTTTTTTATGTAAAAATAGGCAGGGGTTAAATACATCCATATAGCCCAGGAGCTATATGTGATGTATTTTTTTGCCAAAAAGGTGTTTTTATTGCGTCTCAGGGCGCTCCCCCCCCCAGCGCCCTGCACTTTCAGTGACCGGAGTGTGAAGTGTGCTGAGAGCAATGGCGCACAGCTGCGGTGCTGTGCGCTACCTTAGTGAAGACAGGACGTCTTCTGCCGCCGATTTTCCGGACCTCTTCAGTCTTCTGGCTCTGTAAGGGGGACGGCGGCGCGGCTCCGGGACCCATCCATGGCTGGGCCTGTGATCGTCCCTCTGGAGCTAATGTCCAGTAGCCTAAGAAGCCCAATCCACTCTGCACGCAGGTGAGTTCGCTTCTTCTCCCCTTAGTCCCTCGATGCAGTGAGCCTGTTGCCAGCAGGTCTCACTGAAAATAAAAAAACCTATTTAAACTTTTACTCTAAGCAGCTCAGGAGAGCCACCTAGATTGCACCCTTCTCGTTCGAGCACAAAATCTTAACTGAGGCTTGGAGGATGGTCATAGGGGGAGGAGCCAGTGCACACCAGGTAGTCCTAAAGCTTTTTACTTTTGTGCCCAGTCTCCTGCGGAGCCGCTATTCCCCATGGTCCTTTCGGAGTCCCCAGCATCCACTAGGACGTTAGAGAAATACACATATATTATGTGTGATCCCTTGCTTAAGTGAACAATGTCTCCAGGAGTATGGCTTTAAAAGAAGAAAAAAAAAGAAAGAAAAAAAACACAAGAGAGCTGAATGACTTGGCAACACACCACTGTGTCCAATGCTGGGTTTCCAGGAAACGTGGGTTAAAAGGGTCTACACACAGCAGGTGCAGGATCCAATTACTCTGAATTGGATGACATGAGATTGGAAAAATGAAGAAAGGTGAGGGTACATCCCTTTAACAATGAAGAGCAGAGATAAGGGAGCTTAGGGAGTGGCAGTCACCTATTATAGAGGCTAGTGGGAGAAAATAAAAACCTAATGACACCTTTCCCCATTGCTCTAGAACAAAGCTTTACACTAAATCACATGCAATACAGAACATACTGTATGCTTTAATGTAATATAATAATTCAGGGTACAATTATAGGTGGTGTTATTAAAATAAGTCTACATCATGGGTCATATTATTGCAAATGTAATTAGTAGCTCCTGAGAAAACAAATGAACCATCACAGATGATGCCAAAGACTTCTCAGCAAAGAGTGAGGAGAGTGATGCTTGATAGTATGCAGATTTAATAAATGGCACAATGCTTCCTTTAGCATGCTCATAAAATTAAAAAGCTACTGAAGACATTAACCCTTTGCTAATGTAGTAGACTTGCAACACTGCCACAACTCCCTACTGTAAGGGAAATTATACTGACAATGACATTAGTTCTTTGACTATATATAAATAATCAGCATTCAGGATAAAGCGAATTGTAATATCCACCACAGTGTCAAGTAGTTGTGTGTTTTCCTTATAATTCACAAATGCAGATCTATGTTATAGATATATGTTAGACTCTAATGGGGTCCATACATCAGGGGGGAAATTGGGGGCAATTACCTATTCTCCCGATGTCTGGGTCGTGGGATAGGAGAAATCCAACATATTGGAACTCCTCGATTCACCAATTCCGACCAAAAGAATGGAGATTCTGGGATTTATTTACACAGTTTTTTCCCCCCCCAATTCCCCAAAGAATCGCCGATCGGTGGATCAGAGACAGGGAATCACCATGCAGATGTATGGCAGGCATAAGTTATTTCATACATACATTATCATGATTAGCAGTAGATTAGTTACTAACAATTTGCTAAGAGACAAACCCTTTCAGACCGCCAGTTATGAACACAGGTTATTGGCACATGAGCGCACATAACACGGTGTTCATGTGCGTTCTGAAAGATGCCAGGGTTGAAATATCCCGGTATTTCAACCCTGGTAGTGAGCAGGGTTAAACTCCTGTTCAATCCGGCTCACTGTGCGGTGTGAATGGGAGCCAGATCGATGTGACCCATTACCCATTCACTTTGTGTGTGTACAGGCAGTGCTTGGAGATCATGTGATCTTTAAGCGCTGTCACCGCTGACGTCACCAACCCGGTTGCAGACAGCTGCGGCGGGGTGCATCCTGGGTGCTCCCGTGTCAGACTACCAGGTGCGACCCGCCTCAGGCGGTCTGAAAGGGGTAGAGATAAACCACTTGAGAAAATAGATTTCCGTGATGCCCTATATGTTAGAAAGCAATGAATTAAAAAATAACGTACAAATGCAGGTCCCTCCTTTGACCTCTGTCACCAGTATCTAATTGAGGGCCCAACATTATAGACTGCCAAACATAATTTTGCTCAGAGGGGGAGCCGGTCACAGATCATTTTCTTTATGAACAAACAGCCTCAAGAATAGTAAAAATAAAAAAAATGTAAATGTCAGGTTAATGAGAGATTCTAATAATCACACAAAAAGAGAGCGGTTAATAATGAAAAGGTTTATGATGGAGAATAAAAGGTTTAATGAGGAGTATGTGGATGGAGGTATACGATGATGCTCATTGGGTCAGTTTTATGATGAGGGGGACAGGATGGTGTTTTATGGGGGATCATTAGGAGAAAGGCAATGTGATGTTGAATGTGACTGAGTGGGAAGAGGCTGAATTATTTTCAGAAAGAAAGGAGTAAGACATAAGATTAAAAAGAGGGTGGAGGTGGAGATAGGATATTAATATGGGTTATCAGTTGATTGAAAGGGTGTATGCAAGAGCAGTGAACGGTGTGTAGAGGGGAGAGGGCATGTGTCTGTTCCACTCTTTATTAATGTTAACATATGAATGGGTATTAAAATATTCCTGGTTATTAGACTTTAATAGCCTCCTAGTTTAAACATGTTTATCAGGCTCTGCAGTAGAGAAGGCATTTGTGCCATCGTGTACAATCACACAGAAGATAGATAACATTAGTCCACTGAACTTGGCAGAATTGTTAGAGTTCCATGTTTGCTCTCACTAAATATTTGTTATATAAAATCCCTATGTTGTACAAGTGAAATATAAAGCAAGACCTCACAAGAGCTGACAAATTACACGCATTTCGTTGGGGCATGGTATTAAACCTGTATTTGCGATTTTATATGGGGATGCAATCAAAATACAGTCTGTCGGGATCCCGGAGTTCAGGAGACCGACGCCGGAATCCAGACAGCCGGGAAAATACAGACCGATGGAATCCAGACCACCTCCCGGTATTCCCACTCGGTTGGTGGGTCCACACCGGCAATCAAGTGGGAATATAACCTGTGGCGAGCTAAGCGGGCCAACGGGCCCTAAGCGTGGTGAGCGCAGCGAGCCCGCAGGGCTACTCGATGCCGGGATTCCGACAGATGGCATCCCATCTGCCGGTAATACAGTACATATGTATTTCTTTGTAAGAGCTGGGAACATTCACATTATGTATCTATCATCCACACACAGATGAAGCAAAAAATACTGGTCTTTGATTGTGCAGAAAATCCACCTGCCTCATCTCTGAATTATAATATTGTATACAAAATCAAATGTTGAAAAAAAAAGTCTTAAGTCTTTATTTCATTGGAAACAAAAAAAGAAAAAAAATAATAATAATGGGTACACATGGGCTCAACTCATATAAGAATTTAGCTAAATTACTGTAGTGATCACACTTAATATTCAGATCATGCATCTAAACGTCAGCAACATATGAGCAGATTATTCCCATCTTCCCAACATTTTAGGCCTTCAGAAATAAGAGGTAAGGTAAAACTTACCCTTGTTAACTTTTTCTTCGAGTTCCATAGGGATAGCCTTGGAGTATGCTGGTGGAGACCAGGACTGGCACCGAACAGCTAAGCTTATCGCAAGCTCCCGATATGCACTGGACCCTCCTCTCCCTTCATTTCCCACCCACAGCTCAGGCTCATCAGTTTTGGCTAAGTACAAGGCAGTAGCTGGAGAGGCAAGGAGGAAAGACGGTACACACATAAAACACACTCTCACAACCAGAAGACAGGAACTGGTGACAGAGAAGAATAACCCACTGAAGATAGGTGTGTCAGGGTGGACGCCCTGTGGATCCTATGGACCTTGAAGAAAAAGCGTTACCAAGGGTAAGTTTACCATAACCCTTATTTTCTTCTTCAGGGTCCACAGGAATAACCGTGGGATGCCCCAAAGCAGTTGTAATAGGGAGGGAGTGCTCAGTCTGAAAGGAGGACAGTGAGGCCGAAGCAGGCATCCTAAGAGGCAAACGTATCAAAGGCACAGAACCTAAGAAACGTGTGAGCAGAAGATTACATAGCAGCCTTGCATAACTGTTCAGCAGAATCGCCACGATGGGTTGCCGACGAAGGTCCCACAAAGTGAGTAGAGCAAGCAGAGAATGTAATTAGGACTGCAAGATCAGCTTGCATGTAAGCCTGTAAGATGGTCATGCGAAGCCAACAAGCCAGTTTGTTTATTAGCCAGCCAGCCACTCTTGTGGAATCCAACAAATAGGGAGCCCATTTTCTAATGGAACCAGTACGGTTTCATGTAGATCCACGCAGAGCTCAGACCACATCCAGGGAAGCCTCCTCTTTAGAGAGGTCAGGCATGCAGAAGGCTGGAACAACAATATCCTCGTTGATATGTAACCTGGATACCACCTTGGGGCAATATCCTTGTTTAGTCCAGAGGACAGTCCTGTCATGATGAAAAATCAAAAAGGGGGAGCGGCATGAGAGTGCCCCTAAGTTGGAGAGACTGAATGCTGAGGCGATTGCCAGAAGAGAGTTTTCGCTGTTAACCATTTGTGGTCAGAGTCCAATGGTTCGAAAGGAGACTGTTGTAAGGCCCAAAGAACCAAGGTCAAATCCCCAAGAGCCACTTGATGGAAAAAAGGGAGTTTAATTCGGAGTAGGCCCTGAAGAAAGGTACCTAAATCCAGCAGAGGTCTGGTCAAAGAGAAAGTGGAAACTGGAAATGGCACGTCTATGGAAAGATACTGGAGATCCGTGAACCAATGGCATCTGGGCCATGCTGGAGCCACTAGGATGATCGTGCCACCTTCCTCTTTGAATTTGCGTAGCACTCTGGGAAGAAGAGATACCGGAGGAAAGAGATATGCCAGACGGAAGGACCATAGGACTGTTAGGGCATCCACGAAGGTTGGGTCTGGATCTCGTGTTCTGGACCCGTATATGGGTACTTTATGGTTGCGTCTGGAAGCCATGAGGTCCACTTCCAGGAGACCCCATTTGTCAACCAGAAGCTGAAAGACTTCTGTGTAGAGACTACACTCCGGTGTGCACATCCTGGCGACTGAGGAAGTCTGCACCCCAGTTGAGGACATCTGCGATGAAGACCGTAGAGATGGCTGGAAGATGGTGTTCCGCCCAGACGAGAATCTTTGCAACTTCTGCCACTGCAGAGGCACTACAAGTACCCCCCATATGATTGAGATAAGCCACTGCCGTTGCATTGTCTGACTATACTTGAAAAGGAGATCTGTGGAGAAGGTCCTGAGCCAGAGTAAGAGCTCTGTAAACCGCCTGAAGTTCCAGGACGTTAATTGGAATATCGCTCTCTACGAGGGTCCAACGGCCCTGAGAGGAGTGACTACCCATGACAGCTCCAAACCCCCGGAGGCTGGCGTACATGGTCAGAAGTACCCAGTGGGGGATGCGGAGAGAACGAGCCTTGTCCAGGTTGCAGGTTTGTAGTCACCATGACAGGGACGTCCAAACATCCTGAGACAGGACCATTGTCTGGGATTTGATCTGAGTCAGATGCCCATTCCACTTGGCGAGACTCAGGCATTGCAGAGGTCTGGACTGAAGTTAGGCGTATTCCAACATGTCGAAGGTGGAGACCATGGAGCCCAGAGTCTGCATTGCAACGTGGATAAATACTCTGCGAGTAAGTTGTGTATGCATAAATGCAGAGCCGCTATCTTGTCCGAAGATAAGAAGATGCGTTGTACTTGAGCATCTAGAAGGGCCCGAGGTGCAGCATCCACTGAGACGGGATGAGAGACAACTTGTCCCAGTTGATCAGCCAACCGTGATGCTGAAGGAATGTCATGGTCCCCTGGAGATCATGGCTGAGGACCTCCGGAGAATGTGCAAGAATGAGGAGGTCATCCAGGTAAGGGAGTAACCTGATCCCCTGTCGACAAAGGTAAGCAGCCATCACTGCCATGAGTTTGGTGATCTCCCTTGGAACTGCGGAAAGGCCAAAGGGTAGGGCCTGAAACTGGAAATGCTGACGGAGAGCAGCAAACCGTATGTACTCTTGATGAGAGGGTGCTACAGGGACATGTAGGTAAGCGTCCTGTATATCCAGTGACACCATAAAGTCCCAAGGCCACATAGGGATGCTTAGTTTTGGGCTCAGAGGCGTTTGTGGGATGTGACTGCCTAGGGAAGGTTTGACCTCTGGCCTTGCCCTGAGAGCGAATAGACGAAGTCCGAGGCCGCATAGAAGAGGCTGAGGGTTGGCAAGCTGCTTTAGAGGTTGCCAGGTTGGTGACAAGCTTATCCAATTCTTTTCCAAGTAGAAAATCACTAGTATACTACAGAGCTTCCAGGGCCTTCTTAGATTTAGAGCCCGCCTTCCAGGAGCGTAGCCAAACAATGCAGCTTGCTACTAAAGAAGTAGCCTACGCCTTAGAGGACAGAAGGGTCTTATTCAGAGGTGCCGCACCAATGTAAAAGGCAGCATCTCTGATGTTGGCGATATATGCCAGTTGTTCCTTGGTAGCCTCTGAAGGGAAACTATTTTCAAGGGCATCAGCCCAGTTTTCAATAGCTTTAGCTACCCAGACTGTAGCTATTGCGGGTCTGGATGTGCCGCCTGTAAGTGTATATAAAGAC